>NC_091292.1:28809402-28826902 GCF_038502225.1 Cherax quadricarinatus | reverse complement strand
TTGTCCAGTTCTCTCTTGAAGACAGCCCAGGGGGGTCTATTAGTGATTCTCCGTATGTATGAAAGGAGGGCGTTGAAAAGTCTTAGTCCCTTCAGACTTACTGATTTTCCCTTAGTATACTCACTGAACCTCTGATTTTTATTGGAGGTATTTTGCACCGTCTACCAAGCTTCATAATTTCATGAGGAATGACTTGTGTATGTAAGGATGAGCTGCACACCTAGGGCATCTGGAGACTGCAAGAAGGGAAGAAAGGGAGCTCATAAACAGCACCAATTACTGTCTGGTGCTGGGAAGGTGAGTGGTGGTGCTGGGAGAGGCAGGGGTACAACTCAAGGACGGTACTGCAGGTAGCCAGGTCTTTCGCTTGCCATCTGTTGCTTCTGTTGCAGCTGCTGCTGCTGCTGCCACACCTTGTTGTCACCACCCTAGGCACCACCACTCGCATGCACCCACTACAATCAAGGTCAAGCACACATGCCACGGCTGTAACGTACGTACGTATGCCACCGCAGACTGCACGTGCACCTCCTAGCATTGTATGTATGCATACAAGAACTACATATACCCTGAAGGTTATCTGAAAACTATAGTTAGTTACTATTTTGTCCAAGGCACATGTCGATTCGACACTAGGCCTGTTGTATATGAGTGCGTGCGTGCGTGTGTGTGTGTGTGTGTGTGTGTGTGTGTGTGTGTGTGTGTGTGTGTGTGTGTGTGTGTGTGTGTGTGTGTGTGTGTGTGTGTGTGTGTGTGTGTACGCGCGCGTGTGCGCGCGAACATACACCCTGGATCGCTGTACTTCCCTTGTTAATGTTCCCACACCTCATCACTAAATGCAGGTGCTGGCTCCCTGTCCACGCTCTGACTTCTTGGTAAGTTACTCTCAGTTCTCTTTAATTTACAAAATCAGAAACACATCATGTGGTTCGCATTCGTCTATACGACAGTGTGCGGGGCTGCAGCAAGACCTGTGTTCCCTAACACACCGTTCACTCAGGATGTTTGTCACATACTCCATTACACACAATGGTTTTCAAATCATACTACAACACACAGGATGATTTAAATCATACTACATCATGCAGGATGATTTTCAAATCATATTTCACTATACAGAATGATATTCTGATTTTTTCACCAAAATCTCTGAGAGTCTTCGGAAGCAAGATTGCTAATCACATGGAATCTAAATAACTGCACAACCCAGGGCAGTGTGGGTTTAGAGCAGGTCGCTCCTGCCTCTCACAATTGCTTGACCATTACGACATGATCTTAAATGCAAAAGCCTTTGACACATACGTCCATGGTGTAATAGCTCACAAAATGCGTGCAAGAGGACTAACTGGAAAAGTGGGAAAACGTATATTCCATTTTCTAACGAACAGAACCCAAATTGTTATAGTGAACAGAGTGAAATTGGAGATTGCCATAACAAAAAATTTTGTTCCTCAAGGCACAGTACTGGCCCCATATCCACCATAGACTGAGACAAATCATAGCACCATATCGTCCTTTGCAGATGATACTAAAATCTGTATGAGTGGCATTCCTCGGAGACGCAGTAAACCACAAAGCAGTGAGCCACTGACAATATGATGTTCAATGAGGAATAGTGTCAGCTACTCTGTTATAGAAAATTGAGGAAATAAAGACTGGAACGAAGTATAAAATAAATTCGAATCAATGGAGCGTAGGGCTAATGTGAGATACCTGGGAGTGATTATGTCAGATCTCACCTTCAAGAATCTCCAGTGTCGCTGGATAACTAGAACCTTCAAAACAAGAGATGCCAACCAATGATAATAGTCTTTAAGTCACTTGTTCTCTCTAGGCTGGAGTATTGCTGTACTCTATCAAACTTCGTTCAAGGAAGGTGAAATTGCAGACTTAGAGAATGTGCAGAGAACCTTCACTGATCGCATAGATTCTGTCAAGCACATAAATTACCAGGGAGGTTTTAAGTCTCTCGATCTGTACTCCTTGGAACATAGGCGAGAGAAGTGCACTAAAATGTACACCTGGAAAATTCTAGAAGGATTGACCCAAAGTTTGTACACACAAATCATTCCCCATGAAAGCAAAAGGCTTGGCAAATGGTGCAAAATACCCCAATGAAAAGCAGAAGTGCAGTGAGTGCGCTAAGTGCGATGGGGCCAAGATTTTTCAGCGTCCTGCCTTTTACATACGGGGAATTATCAACAGACCCTTGGCTGTCTTCAAGAAAGAACTGGACAAGTTTCTCAAGTCAGTCCCTGATCAGCCAGAGTCTGGTGCTAATGTTGGACTTCGTGTGGCTAGCAACAACAGCCATGGAAATATAAACACATATGCAGTATAATGTGATCCTTTATTGAAAACGTTTCACCCACACAGTGGGCTTTTTCAAGTCACACACAGATCCTGTGTGTGACTTGAAAAAGCCCACTGTGTGGGTGAAACGTTGTCAATAAAGGATCACATTATACTGCATATGTGTTTATATTTCCACTGTGTCGGTATTTGATACCATTTATTTCCAACAACAGCCATGTTGATCAAGCCATCCATCATAATGGGACGAACTGCAAATCACTTTTAGTGAATGCAAAATTTCTTATAATGGGCGACAACGCGCTGTAGTGGCGTAATAAACCTAGATATCACCAGGCTAGTGAAAATACAGCTCAGAGGAAGACTAAGAATAAACCCAAGTTAGTGTACCTGTATGGTACACGATACCGACAAGACGAAGAATTAGTCTCGCGTGCAACATCTGGGTATCTTTATTTGTAGACATTTTATCAATATAATACAAGGACAAAGTGGAGAATGTAGTGGCCAAGGTTAGCGAGCACATACCAACGCAAAAAAACTCTAGCTAAGGCCATACATCTCTAATTAAACTAGATTTATTTCGTTGGGTGTGTCTTAGTGCACGGGCGGGACTGGAACAGTGCGGCCTAAGTTGATAACTATTAAATACTACTATCGTTGAAGATTTGAAGGGAATCAGACGAGGCATTCACAAGTCATTTGGAAACTTATACAGATTTCTTCATTTAAAGTGGTTAATTAGAACACAGACGAAATTTAAATAAAATCTTTATGTCCGCTAGAGTGTTGACTCTCAGAAGGCTATGTAGACTCCAGGTACGTAGGTAGGTCACAGGATGATTTTCAAATCATACGTCACTCCACAGGATGATTTTCAGATCATACTGTCACCTGGAATAAGTTAAAAAAAAAAAAAAAGAGTAAATGAAATGTGTCAGCCTGAGCTTGGTGCCTCCCCCCCCACCTGATCTACTTAACTATTCCACACGTCACCAACAAACTGCAAACCCAGTTTTGGTTCCGCTCTGTACCGTCCTGGGCCATCGTATTATTATTATTAAGAGGAAGCGCTCAACCCGCAGGCGTCATGCAGCAAGACTCTTGAAAATTAGCGAGTTCATTCTGCCTTGATACCTAGATCTTGACTTATTCAAGATTTGGGGTTCTTTTGCAAAGTTGCTTCTTGCTGTGAAAAGTATACCTGAGATCGGTGTCGAGAGTTTTTCCAACTTTACATCTCAGTCTGAGACCGGACTTCCTTGTCGACTGCCTGTTTACCCAGGCTGTTGCCTACTGGAGGCCCGCTGGCGTACACTGCCATCACAGCCTGGTTGATCTGCCACTTGACAGAGGTAGTACGAGTAGTACTGTTGTATTGTGTTTTCTGACGCAAGTACACTGTGAGCTCCACTTTGAAACAAATACACTGTGAGCTCCACTTTGAAACAAGTACACTGTGAGCTCCACTTTGAAACAAGTACACTGTGAGCTCCACTTTGAAACAAGTACACTGCGAGCTCCACTTTGAAACAAGTACACTGTGAGCTCCACTTTGAAACAAGTACACTGTGAGCTCCACTTTGAAACAAGTACACTGTGAACCTCCACTTTGAAACAAGTACACTGTGAGCTCCACTTTGAAACAAGTACACTGCGAGCTCCACTTTGAAACAAGTACACTGTGAGCTCCACTTTGAAACAAGTACACTGTGAGCTCCACTTTGAAACAAGTACACTGTGAGCTCCACTTTGAAACAAGTACACTGTGAGCTCCACTTTGAAACAAGTACACTGTGAGCTCCACTTTGAAACAAGTACACTGTGAACCTCCACTTTGAAACAAGTACACTGTGAGCTCCACTTTGAAACAAGTACACTGTGAACCTCCACTTTGAAACAAGTACACTGTGAGCTCCACTTTGAAACAAGTACACTGTGAGCTCCACTTTGAAACAAGTACACTGTGAGCTCCACTTTGAAACAAGTACACTGTGAGCTCCACTTTGAAACAAGTACACTGTGAGCTCCACTTTGAAACAAGTACACTGTGAACCTCCACTTTGAAACAAGTACACTGTGAGCTCCACTTTGAAACAAGTACACTGTGAACCTCCACTTTGAAACAAGTACACTGTGAGCTCCACTTTGAAACAAGTACACTGTGAACCTCCACTTTGAAACAAGTACACTGTGAGCTCCACTTTGAAACAAGTACACTGTGAGCTCCACTTTGAAACAAGTACACTGTGAGCTCCACTTTGAAACAAGTACACTGTGAACCTCCACTTTGAAACAAGTACACTGTGAGCTCCACTTTGAAACAAGTACACTGTGAACCTCCACTTTGAAACAAGTACACTGTGAGCTCCACTTTGAAACAAGTACACTGTGAGCTCCACTTTGAAACAAGTACACTGTGAGCTCCACTTTGAAACAAGTACACTGTGAGCTCCACTTTGAAACAAGTACACTGTGAGCTCCACTTTGAAACAAGTACACTGTGAGCTCCACTTTGAAACAAGTACACTGTGAGCTCCACTTTGAAACAAGTACACTGTGAACCTCCACTTTGAAACAAGTACACTGTGAGCTCCACTTTGAAACAAGTACACTGTGAACCTCCACTTTGAAACAAGTACACTGTGAGCTCCACTTTGAAACAAGTACACTGTGAACCTCCACTTTGAAACAAGTACACTGTGAGCTCCACTTTGAAACAAGTACACTGCGAGCTCCACTTTGAAACAAGTACACTGTGAACCTCCACTTTAAAACAAGTACACTGTGAACCTCCACTTTGAAACAAGTACACTGTGAACCTCCACTTTAAAACAAGTACACTGTGAACCTCCACTTTGAAACAAGTACACCGTGAGGCTCTACTATGAGTCACATACACTTGGCTGAACCACTGCTCAGAACATCTACAAATCAGGAAAAGGTTGTACGTAGTTTTATTCCATAACAAACATTTCATATCTGTGTTCCTTGCTTCATTCGCAAAGACCACCTGTTTAGTGGACCACCTGTTTAGTGGACCACCTGTTTAGTTCGGCACCTACAATCAGCTGTTGATATCAATTCCCATGGAAAGGGGCTCTCTAATCTCCTCCTCACCTGAGTGATACTTGGCTTGACCAATTACTTACAGTTCACCCGTAGTTAGCTCTGTAGGTCACTACCCACCGGCCTCAGGCCAGGCTTCCTGACCCGAGCAGCCGGGTTACAGGTGATGACATTTCTCTTGAAAGAGACAGCGTTACAGCTGCAATAATTCATTTTGACCTGGATTCAAATGGCGTACTGCCGACACAGGTAAAGGAAAGGCAACGGTTGCTGAACAAGCGTTTGTTGGGACAACGTTTTGCTCTGAGTAGTTTGGAAAGCCGTGTATAGATTGATAAAACTTTTTTCAAGTTCTGTCAAGTAGGGTCACTGAAGCTAAAACTTTGGGTTGATTTACAAATTCGAGCTTGATAAAGCTGTACGCAGAGCAGAACATTGCGCCAATAAAGTTAGTTCTTCTGGCAGTCATTTTTCTTCATCGTTATCACTCACGTGAGAGTGGTGGTGCTAGACATCCTTCTCGAGTAGGTGGCAGACTGTGCTCCACCTTTCACTCTTTTATTTGTAATCTTTCAAGCTTATATTTATATGGTTACTGATTCCGTTATCTCATTTGGTTGTTTTGGCTGTTTATCGACAATATGAGGGTCACTGAGGCTGCATACCACCTGTACACCAAAAGTCAAGAATACTTTAAACCCTAAATTGAGGATTTAAGTAAATATTGTGTATATACACCTAGACGTACCTCTCTGAGCATTAAGTGAGGCATACACTAACGGCATGGGAAATCAGTAGCCCACATACCTGGTCTGGGACCGTGCCGCGGGGGCACTGACCCCTGGAAACGTCCTTCAGATATCCAGCAGTAAAGAAATAACAAATATTTTCGGTCTATTGGGGACCCAGAGAAAACATCTGAAATACTTTGAGGCGTTCTTAGAGGTCTTGAGTGTTTTATTGGCTGTATGCGGGCAGTAAACAACCTCCGTATCTTGTGCAGCTCTGAGATCACTACTGCTTCGAAGCAGTCAACTCCGAACAATATTCTAAACGAGAGAGAGAGAGAGAGAGAGAGAGAGAGAGAGAGAGAGAGAGAGAGAGAGAGAGAGAGAGAGAGAGAGAGAGAGAGACAGCAAGAGTGATTTGAACAGTGTCACAATTGGTATTATTGGTCTAGAATATGATCATGATTTCTGTAATATGTCAAGCGAGTTGGTCGTGACAGTAGTAAGCTGAAAGTGAGAGGGTAAATTTGGTGTTAAAAACTGTGTGTGTGTGTTTAAAGCGGTGGATAAGAAAACGGTTATATTGAAACTTAAAACTTTTCTACTTGGCTCCAAATGTCATACTGCCGCCAATACTAAAGAAAACTCTCAGTCGCGGGCCAAACTTTATCCAGGCATTGTTCTGGTATAAAACTTGTTCCGCAACGTATGTCTTTTCTTCACTTTTCGACTTAACAATCGGATCACATGTATCGCTTCCTACAGAGTACGGGAAAAAATAAAACAAACTGAATATAAACAATGAAACTAATGAGGAAACTAACTAGAGGGAAAGAAGCATTAACCACCTGGTAATATCTTACGTCGAAACACACTGTTGTTATCATCTACAAAGACAGATAACTAGAAATTTTAATACCAGAGATGGCAAGCAAGTATGATACTTTTTTTCTTTTTTGAAAGTACTGTACTTGATTTTTTTTTAGAATGGAACACTGATGAACACTGCACGACCTTTCAATGGAACACTGATGAACACTGCACGACCTTTCAATGCAGATGGATCCTGCGGATCTGGAGAATGTACAGTATAATTTCACTCTTCATATCAAATTAAAGGCAGAAATCCTTGGGATGCCTAAAATCTTTCACGCCTGGAGTGCTGACGAGAAAATGTTTTACACCTGGAAAAAATATTAGAGGAAAAAGGGTGAAGGAACAGAGAGCGTAAAACCACATTCTCATCTAGCTTATTCCACTTTTCTACCACCCTAGCTCATTCTACTTTCCTAACAACCAAAGACTGAAAAAAAATCCTAGCATTACTATGCATTATTATTCGGCTCCGTCATGTTCCAGTGTTCCTGATCAATCAGTACCTATTCATCCTGTCCGTTTCTCCTATTTTTGACAACCATAAACTTTAATTTCTTTATCTTCATATATCGTCTTTTTTCCTCGGTTTCGTGACTGGACTGTTGCAAACCTTTGGACTTCACTCTTTTTCGGAACATGCTTATCAAATGGAAACTTCAGATCCTTGTTGACTAGTCCATAAGTGTCCCTGATGTCTTCTGGGCTTTTTTTTTTTTTAGTTTCTAAAGCCCATCCTGAAGTTTGCCAGCCTTGCATGGGCTGTCCAAATTATTATTTTAATATACATCTCTAGTCATTGTGGGTTAGCGCTTCTTTTTTATTATAATAATAATAATATACATCTCTCGCGATATTTGAGATTCGTGCTCCTCGAGTTGTTCATTTCACTGCTGCATACAGTCACCCCTCATTGCCAAACATCTCTTTCTTAGCACACAAGGAATTGCGTTTTCAGAATCGTGCCACATAAATTGGCGATCTCGTGCAGCCATACGCCAGAGCATAGTAAATGCCAGCTCCGCATCCGGTGTTACCTCACGTAAATAGCACTCTGTGCTGTGTTACCACACGTAAATGGCACTCTCTGCTAAGTCACGAGAACCGCCTCCATAGTTACATGATGGAAGTCGATGGATGGAAGTTTCATCAACCTTGTTTTAACGAGATTTATTATCGACTTGTCCAAGGAAATAAACTGCAAGGCCGAGACCATTTTTTCACGTTTGTTCTCAGCTATGTACTCGCTTTAGTCGGAAATTTGTATAGCAAACTAGCACACGTTTCTGGCCTCACTCCTCCGCTGGGCTATTCTTGTGTCGTGCGGGAGTGCCTAACGTGATACAGAGGTCGCCTGGGAGCACTGAGAGCAGAGTTATAAGAGCTCCTTTTGCATGGTAGGTGAATTTCTCCCTGGTGAAGATGTCTATTCATACTTACACTATCTAAACATACGACTTGGCCATTTCTCAAGGCCTGGAGTGACGGGTACAGCGAAGGTCAGTGTGGTTAATGCAAGGTGAGGAGGAGTTAACGACCCAGCGTCTGACGACACTTGACTCATCCCAGGGGACCCATTATCAAGGCTCTCCTCCAGGACCTGAACGACGACGGCTGCGAAAGAGGTGAAGGATGGGCTGGATGAAGAGGAGATAACACAGAACAGAGTACGACAGTCTTGCCGGACCAAGACGAGAGTACGAAGACGCCTCTAAGGTCAAACCCGAGTCCTCTTCCCGGCACTAACTTACAGCACTACTCAAACTCAGTATATCAGTTCGGTTGATAATTAATGGACTCTAATATTTGGAGGAGGAAGAGACCAGAGCTACCTGAAGAATATTAAGTCAATGAACACAGTTTACACCAACAATTATCCGGTAGTGAGGAACAAGAGTGTGCACAAGGTATTTTTTCCAGGTGCTCTGCGGCGTAGGTGTGGGCAGGTGATAATGTTCGGTCTGGAGCTCGCATAAAACTAAGTGCAGGTGCAGAACACTCCGGCTGGGATATAGTATTATAGCCTAATGTAATGCTGCCTTATTACATTGTGTTCTATCATTATCTTGTTGGAGTTCAATAACCACAGCTGCACTGAGTATACGTATTCTGGGAAGTAAGTAGTGGTAATTAAATGGAAGTTAGTGTGGGAGCAAGTGGATGTATCGTAGAATTAACCACATTGCTACCAGTGTTACAACGCTCACCACTTGGTTTTTGCCACTATTCTGCCTGTCTTTACATGGCTCTTTCAACTTATCTAAATTACCAAGATACTCAAATGCTGTGAAGGTGTACTTTGTGTTTGGTCTCCACGGTGTCACACACATACAAGGGTCACAGACACTCAAGTGCGAGGTGAGGTGACGCTTGTTTACATGCTCACTGTATATCGCTTAAGAACGTCGGACGTTTGCACGTAAAAAATGAAAAAGTGATAGTAATATTGTAAAATATATCTTCGTTGTTTGAGCGACGCTCTGCAATGATCATGAGAATAAAAGTTATGGATAAAGTTTAAAACCAAATTTATAAATTAACATTCCCACTCGATCTGCAACTGTATTGTAATTTAACGTGAATTGTAGAAATATCGCGAGGCTCCTCACCTCCAATCGATATACAAATTATAAACTCGTCCAAAAGAGCACAAAAAACGTTACAGTGAACTCAATTAGTACTATACATGAGTTTGATAAATTATAGAGAGAATTACATCCTCAAAAACCAATCATTGTAAATCGTATACTGTTCTGATAATCTTTCACCCCCTGCCCAAAACATCCTAGTGTTTGGTTATATCTTTTTAAAAAATCTATAATTAAAGAAGGTAGTAAATGCTGTAGTGGCAGAGAAAATCCCAGGAACCGTTCTGATGAACAGCCTCACACAGTCGAACTGTTAAGTTTGACTAGGCTAGAAAATACTCTTGACTTTGTTCTCACAAATGAGAATCTAGTATGGAACATAACGGTGTTGAATATAGCAAATTTAGACCACAACTTTATTGAAGTTCAGACGCACATACACACACACACACACACACACACAGGTTTTGAGCAGCTAAAAACAGTCACAGGGAATTTTTCAACGAATTCAACTTCAACAATAAATACATTAATTGGGGGTCAAATATAACATGCAGTGAAGATAGCATGAATAACAACATTTAAGACAATGTCTTGAGAGGATAAGCTCAGTGGTACTAAAAATGTGCTACAGTGTTTGACCATTAAAAAAAATATGAAATATGCTATTCAGAAAGAGAGAGATGCTCCCTCTGCACGAAAAGGCGCAGAATCACTGAATTCAAAATTCTTACACATTATCTAAAGAAAGAAATATGGGTTCGAGAGATAGAGGAAAGATCAAGGGAACAGAAATACTCACTAATGAAATTGAAAGAAACCCAAAATGCTTTTTTTATATGCAAATTTTAGGGATGGGGGGGGGGGGGAAGAGAACATACAATATCGGACCCCTTGTTTAAAGAAGATAGAACTTACACTGATGACAACAAAGAAATAAGCTGAACTTTGAAGTCACAATATGACACACTGCTCAGTAAACCTTTAATCTGTCTACAGATTGACAATCCAATTAAATTTTTCAAGAGAACCAAAACAGCTAAAATCTCCAAAATATCTGATATAACCCTAACTCCCACTCGACTCTGCATGGGCCATTAACAGAACTCCCAGGCACTCTACCCTAGGCTCAGACTGAATTCAATGAAAATTTAAAAAAAAAAAAACTTGCGTGTCTTAAATATCCTATGAAGACGGATGGACACTTCAGCCATTCCACAGTTATTACAATCACGAAAAATGCCCGATTCACAAAGGTGATAAACCAAAACCTATAGACCGACTGCTCTCACGTCACACGTCAAATTTTTTGAGAGTCTCAGGAAACAAGATTGTTAAACAAATAAATTCACAACAATTTCACAACCCAGGGCAATATGGGTTTAAAGCAGGTCACAATTGCTGGACCATTAAATATTGGATACACCGGAAGACAAACAAAATGCAGATATGACTCACGAAATCGTAATGACACGATTGCAAACAAACCATACCACGGGCGGGATTGAACCCGCGGTCAGAGAGTCTCCAAACTCCAGACCGTCGCGTTAGCCACTGGACCAGCTACCCACAATAAGATTCGTCCAACTAGGTATATTTCTACACCATAGGAAGGTTAGCATAGGCACCACTGTGACCACAAATGCAAGTTGACGGCATTGAGGGGACTTGAGCTAGATTTCGTCACGGCCACGCTAGCTGGAGATTCGTCTGTAAAAACTTGCATTTGTGGTCACAGTGGTGCCTATGCTAACCTTCCTATGGTGTAGAAATATACCTAGTTGGACGAATCTTATTGTGGCTAGCTGGTCTAGTGGCTAACGCGACGGTCTGGAGTTTGGAGACTCTCTGACCGCGGGTTCAATCCCGCCCGTGGTATGGTTTAAAATGCAGATACAGTGAACACACATTTTGCAAAAGCCTTAAACAGATTTAATTATGGTGTAATAACATAGAAAATACGTGCAAAAGGAGACAAATTTGATTGTTAATCTTCTAAGAAAATGGATACAGAGTAATAGTCAGCAAAGTAAAATCAGAGACTGACACAGTAAATAGCTCTGTTTCTCCAACATAGTACCTACACCAACTTTCCTGCCCAGTCTCGTATAGTCTTTGAAGGGGATATAATTTGTATGAGAGTGGAATCCACTGAAGGCAGCAAATCTCGAAGTTGATATTAATCAGGTTTTCCAGTGGGCCACAGAAAGCAATATGATGTTTATTGAGGACAAATTTCGTGTACTCTGGTACAAGAAACCTGAATAAAAAAAATCTAGCAGAGTATAAAACAAACTGAAACCATTCAATATAGCGGAAGAGAAATGTGTGGGACTTAGGAGTGATAATGTCAGAAGATCTTCCGTTCAAAGATGATCTCAGTGTTATCACAAATGCAAGGAATTTTTAGCCTGAATAACTAAAACCTTCAAAACAAGAGATGTCAAGCTAATTGTGATACAGTTTAAGCCACTTGTTCTTTCTAGCAAAGGAATATTGCTGTAAACTAACATCAACTTTTCAGGCAGGGGAAATCGCAGCGCCGAAGAATGGACAGAGAAAATTAATATCCTAAAGTTTCTTGAACTGTAGACCTTGGAATGTAGGCAAGAAACATGTATAATAATTTACACCAGGAAAATTCTGGAGGAATGTATCCCAAATCTGTACACCGAAATTACTCCCTGTGAGAGAAAGTCTCGAGAGATCATGCAAAATACCTCCATTGAAAAGCCTGGGAGCAAGTACCCACTAAAATATAACTCAACTGACATAATTCACTAACTTTTAAACACACTTGCAACATCTGGTTATTGTAGATGTTTCGCCATCCAGTGGCTTTATCAAGACATAATTATATCCTAGAATCTGTATTGATAAAGCCACTGGATGGCGAAACGTCTACAATAAAGATAACCAGATGTTGCACAAGTGTCTTAACTTTCATCATGTCAGTATTGTATACCTTTCTTGCATAACTTTTAAACACCCTCCGTTCATACATTAAGTGAATTACCAACAAACCGCCAGCTGTCCTCAAGAAGAAACTGGATAAGCTCCTCAAGTTCTTGATTAGTAAAGCTGTGGTTCCTAAGATGGACTGAATGCAGCTAGCACCAACAGTCTTCTTGATCAAACCATTAACCAGGAGGCCTGGTCTGGGCCGAGGCCGCAGACACCCGGAATTGTGGCCGGATAAACTTCAGGTAAGGACCAGTGTGTCCAGCGTAGTAACATCCTGATGGTAGTATAATGTACGACTCGAATGCTCTCTATGCGGCTGTAATCTAGACACTAAACACAAACATAGGTATGCAAACCCAAATAGGTAAACATACACACACTGGAGTTAGCACAGAAGGGTAAACATGTGGAAGAAACATTGCACCGAGCAAATTTCTGCTAATATCTTTTCCTGTCTCAAGTAAATGCAAAAAATGCCAGGTAAATTTTACATTCTACATACATATAACATACATTTACCTTGCACAAATAACATCGTCATAAGTTTCTTCCTCCTATGTGCTGGTTATTTGTGTGTTGTTACAGTCACAGTATTGTGCCTTTTTCTTCTTTACATTACCTTAATTTCATTTTCTTCTTTATATTACCTTAATTTCATTACCTAAATTTCATCGCCCCCGCGGTCCGAGACCGGACCACTAGGGCAATGATCACCGAAATCACTGAGAGAGAGAAGAGCAGGATGTGGTACTCACGTGAAGGGTGGCGTGTTTGGGCACTGTGCCGGAGTCCTGGGCTCGCACACTGAGCCAGTATCTTGACACTGTCTCTCGGTCCAACCATGATGACGTGTAGATGGAACCTGCAACCAACACAAACACTGAGTACCTCCTCCAAGCATTTGTTTTATTTCAAATACAATTTCTCACTAAAATATTAGTAAAGGATTTTTTTTTTTTGCCGCATCGACCGTTTTCCTCTAATATAAGGTGACCCAAAGAAGGAAATGCATTCACTAATGTTCAAAAGTTTGTGAACATCTTGATTTAAATGGCCCTCCGAACTTCAACATGCCCGCCCACCCTTCAGAGTGCAGTCACTGCTTACCACCTCCAGGGCTGCAACATCCTCATCCACCTTTCAGAACATCCTTCTCATCTTCAGAACATCAACATCGCTTATCTTTCAGTACAATATTTGTACTTCCAACCTCGAGACCTGTAGCATCCCCAACCATCCGTCAGAATGCTGGCACTGAACTTCCCACCTCCAGAACTCACGTTCAGCTCAACCTTTTCTCCTGAACATGTGCACACGAATAACGATATTTTCACCGTAATATGTATCAGTTAACTTATTTTCCAGGTCAGGTCCTACCTACTCTTGAGGCTGTATATAACATCTGCCTGTACCAATTCCCCATCCAGGACATTGTTTCTAAAACCCCGTGATGCTAGGAAAGTACTTTCTAAAGTATCTATGGGAGGGGAGATGGATGTAGGGAGGGATCGAGGGAGGAGAGGAAAAAAAGGAACCGAAGAAATAGGATAGGATTTTTTTAAGTATTCCCGAAGGGAGATCTTTAAAATGTTGTTCATCCAGTCGGTAAATGAAGTAGAATCTTGAACAATTGGTATGTTCACCTGCCCCATGACAAAAGTTTTTGAACCAATTCCCAGCATCCTGGGATGGCGAGAATAATTTCCAAAATTCTTAGTGGTGGAGCTTCAAACGTTTAAAAATGATGCCTCTTAACGCAACGACGGTGGAAAGTAAAATTCAAATGTGTAGGTGCAGATCTGACCATTTTATGTATAAAACAGTGTAAAAAATTATTCCTGTTAAATAATTTTCGGTTTACCTGTTATGAACGGCTTCAATATTTAATGATTGATGCATCTTAAGGCCAGGATAGTAGACATTAAATTTCATTTGCGCGCAGGCAAATTTGTTGATATAGTAAAAGAAAACTTAGACTGGTTGAAATGTCTCGTAATTGAAGAATGTCTCATCTGATCAGCTTCAAATTTTCACCACTGTGAATGCCATGTTCGGAGCATTTACAGAAACACACGAGGGATGTTTTGAACGGAGAGAAAAAGATAGAAAACTATAACATGTATCGATGTGATAAAATTAATTGGTCACAGGGAGAAGTAAGACTCTGTGAAAAATACTTTCTATTGCACAGAACTGCTGAATTCTACAAATGACACAGTAGAAGTTCTAGGCATTAAAGTTGAAAAATAGGAATCTGGTACTTATCCTAGTACATAACCCAGCGTCAGTAACTGCTGAGGAATTCACAGATTAGTTAAAGAAGATGAATAGCTGTCTGGACAGACTAGAAAATCCCACACCAAATATTTTACTCCTTTGAGATTTTAATCTCCCGCATGTAAAATGAAAGATGGCGCAACGCAACGTTATCCCAGAAATATCTCCTGAAAGGACCCTGGCTCAACAGGGTGCTTCCAGCAGATATTTGGAATACTGCTCAGTGATGACGGCCCCGCTCAAGGCAGGAGAAATATCAACGTTAAAGCTTGAACAAATACCTAACATGTTAATATATATCTGGAAAGTACTCGAGGGCCTGGTCCCAAATTCACACACTGCCATAACATACTGGAGTGAGAAATATGGAAGGAAGTACAAAATAAACCCAGTGAGGAGCAGGAGTGCTGTGTGCACAATAAGGGAACACTGTATCAATATTCGTGGTCTCAAACTATTTAACATCTTACCAGAAGATATCAGAAACACGGCTGGAACATGTGTAGAAGTCTTCAAGAGAAAACTGAATATCTTAACCAGGTGTCAGATCAACCAGGCTGTGATATATGGGGCAGCAGGCTTTAGCAGCAACAGCCTGGTTGACCAGGCAAGGACCAGACGAACCTGGCCTATGACCAAAATTATATAGATAAAGGTAATGTTTGCAGAACACAAGGGTTGTGCCAATTTTATTAAATAAATAATGATAATCAATTTTATTCCAGAACTGAAGAATTCTTCTGACTGACTTCAAAATATTATTGACAATGTATTCTATAAGAAGGATGACAACACATACGTTTAGTACGAATAGCTGCAAATTTGAAATTTTACTGAAATAGTTAAAGAAAATCTTGGAATAGTTGTAATCAGATTAATTACTGAAGGATGTCTTTTATGATCGGCTTCAAACTTTTACCATTAATGGGTTTTATTAAAACACAGACAGGTGCCATATGTACAGTGTCACATGTGTCGTCCTCAATTTTTGTTTCCGTATAACGGCTACAGACTTTCTCCTCTAACAGGCTTCAAAATTTCAACAGTCGCGTATCGTACTTGGAAGATGGTTGGTATATGGAGTAGGTAGACTCCATTTTGTCATATTTTATGTCGAAATGGTATATTTTTTACATAGCATTCTTTTGCCTTGATGCCGGTGATGGGCTCTTGATCCAAAGAACTGGACATATCTTTCCTCTTTCTTGGATCGAATTTGAATGTCTCCCATTCCACAGCCTGTATATGATCCTTATGGGTTTAGGCTGTGTAGATACAAATTTTGTTGAAATTTGTGCAGTAACTGGAAAATGCATCTTCTGGTGGGCTTTAAACTATTTAGTGCTGATGTTTTTTTCCTCAAAAGAAACAATCTCTTGATGTTAGGTTGTGTAAGTTATCACGTGTCAGTTTTAGTAATCAAATTGGTTACTGTGAAATAATTGGAGAATGTTTCTTCTGGTCAGGAATTAGTCACAATGTTTGACTTTATTTGGCTATCCCAGGTTAAACCAACATTTTTTTTCTGCAATGTCTATAACATGTGTGCCCTTAGGTTCATTGTTAAAAATTTGTATGTTACGAACACAAAGCTTGAATAAAGCTTATTTCTTACTGTAATTACTTTCTTAAAAACTGGTGAATTTTATTTAGAGAAAAATTTGGATTGGCGACGTATAGGTCCCAGTTTTTTTTTTTTATGAAACTGGAAAAATTTAAACACTGCTTTTCTTGCGATAATTTCCGAGTGTCACATATGATTAGCCTCAACCCTTCCATGATGATAACTTGATAGTGCAACATCTGAGATGATTCAAGTTTCATATACTTGTGTAGTTTACAATATCGGTCTCTTTGAAAGGTTTCAATTTGACTTGCACTGTGTACACCCTAGTTTACTATTTTTGTTGGAGAAATTTGGATATTAGTCTCCATATGATGACATGTGAATGCTTATTTTGACTCTCTTCAAGTCTTCAATGCTAATATTAAATCGCATTATCAACTCATCCGTCAATATTCAAGTCGCGTGCATTGAAGCACAGAGGGTTGAGGTTATGATATACCTTTCTCGGACCACGCGAAGACTAAGATACATCTAGTTTATTTAGCAGAATTGTATACATTAATAATGTGCTGCTGTCCTGTTCCATATGCTAGTTATACAATGGAGATAAAAGCTCGCTGTGTCATATTCTATCACAACACAGGATGGAGGTAATGTGGAAATTAATGTAGGAATATGTCGCCCTGAGATGGATACTTCGATGGGACAGTGAGGATATATTTGTGATATACCTGTGACTGGTGTCAAGAGTCTTCTTACTCCCATAGCCTGACCTGTGGCTATTTTTTTTTTTATGTTTGCTTGGTTAACTAGGCTGTTGCCTCTGGAGGTCCGCTTCCCAAATATCCAACACAGCCGGACTGGTATGTCACTTGACAAAGGAAATGAAAAGTTTAGTTGCTGCGGCAGAGGTTTTGTTCCAGCATTGCTCAAGTTACTATTACATGGGAACTGCCAGTCCTCAGAATGGTTTATCATATACACAGTGAAGAGGGAAGAAGAGGATTGCTGAGCTCAACTTGTATAGTGTTGATGTGGTAGTCATGACGGTAGCAGTGTGGAGGGGGGAGGGGCGCTCAAGGTGCCGCTATGGTATTCTCATCACACCAGTTATCTGGGCT
>NC_091292.1:28761902-28804402 GCF_038502225.1 Cherax quadricarinatus | reverse complement strand
AAAAGTACTAGTGAGAGATGCATGAGGGCATGTAAAATATACCCAGTGGAAAGCAGGGGTACTATAGGTACAGTAAGATTACATGGGCCTAGCAGGGGTCTCCAAACTGCTACCCGCCACAAGATTTTTATGCGGCCCCCAGCAACTTGAAATATTTATAAATAGTAAAAGTAACAAACCCTCGTTTTCAGTCACTAGTTAAGGATTTTGTTGCTTATAACAATTTATATGTTAAAACTTGTTAAAATTTTAATTTTTTTTTTCAGATATATCCTTTAGTTATGGAATGAAAAAGGAAAATAACAGTGTATATTAAGTGCATGAAGAATGGGGTGTAAAGTGCTTCTTTTTAGAGGCAGATGATAAAGCCTTGTGTGTGCAGCATGCCAGGAAATTGTTTCGGTTTTGAAGGAGTACAATGTACGTCGGTTTGTGAGACCAAACATGAACCAAGTTATTCCCAATTCACAGAAACACAGCACTCGGAAAAATCTGAATCTGTGCAACGCAGATTGCTTTCCCAACAAGGTTTTTTACGCAGAAGACAGCTGAAAATGAAGCTTTAACCAGGGCTAGTTACAAAGCTTATGTGTTAGCTAAAAGAGGAAAGCCATTCACCAAGGGAGATCTAATCAAAGAGTGTATGATGGAAGCAGTGGGAGAGTTATGCCCAGAAAAAGCAAATTGTTCAAAATCCTCAAACTTGCTCCAAATACTGTTGCTAGTAGAATTGAGGATACAGGAAGCAATATATTTCATAAAATTGCGGACTAGGCACGAAATTTTCAGTTTTATTCTCTCGCACTTGATGAATCGAATGATGTGAGTGACAATCACAACTCCTGGTATTCATCCGTGGCGTCGACAATGGATTTAATATTACACAAGAATTAGCATCAACGCACAGCACAGGAACAGGAGAAGACATCTTCAAACAATTGTAAAAAACTGTATCAGAATATAACCTGGAAGACATTTCCGGGGGATCAGTGCCTCCGCAGCCCGGTTCCAGACCAGGCCTCCTGGAAGAGCAATCCCTGATCAACCAAGCTGTTACTGCTGACTGCACGCAGTCCAGCGTACGAACTACAGCCTAGCTGGTCAGGCACTGATTTGAGGAACTTGTTCAGTTCCCTCTTAAAGACAGCCAGACATTTGTTAGTTAATTCACCTTATGCATGGAGGAAGGGCAATGAAGAGTCGGGAACGTCTGATATTCATCGAGTTCTCTCTTGTCGTACCCCTGCTTTTTTAGTGTGTGGAAGTATCACCCTGAACGCCAGGCACCACTTGAACGCAGGTGAAGGGCTCTTGATCAAAGGATTTAGAACTACCTTCTCTTTGGATCACACCTGATTACCTCTCATTCCGCAGGTATTGTAAGATCCCTGCAGGTTTCCTGTAGGCTGCCTGTAACTGCCCAACATGCTAGACATGCTCTAAATTTTAAACTAGTGCGGTACTTATTAATTTGTATTTTTTTTTAAATTCAGACCCAAGGTGTATTTTTTTAAGTTTAATGTACTGAATATTGTTTAAATGCAAACTGAGTCAGGTTAGTGGTATTATAAGCAATTAAAAAACCAGCAGAGGAGCAAGCTTGACGACTCTCACAAAGAATAAGCGTCTCCTTCGTCAGGGTGGATGAAATCCTTTGATAGATGCGAACCCTACCTAGGTGCGGTATGTGAGCCAGAGGTGCCTCGTTAACTACACGAAGAGTGATGGTGTTTAACCAGGAGCTACCTGCTGGGGAGAGGTGAGGCAGGGCCTACCTGCAGTGGAGGAGGAGGAGCAGGGGTCTACCATCGGGAGAGGAGGGAGCAGGAGCTTAAGGAGCCGTAACAAGGTGTTGTTGGCATCTTGTAAGACACACCTGGGATGCTGGGAACGATACATTATTCTCGCTCCTCTCCCACATACTGCAGTGTTCTTGTACTCTACGACAACCATGCAGCGCCAAGGCGATAGAAAGACGTTGTATCACAGAAATAACACAGACATCTGGCGGCCACATCACACTGCCATGAAAAATGCCTACATACGCTCGGTACATAGTGCCAGCTTCTAGTGCCATAGCGTCGGGGCTCTCCGTGGAAAGCCACACAAGGACAAACTTTGTGATAGCTATAAGACGGTCTGCCTTCTTTAGTGTAGCCCTTGCACCCTCGCTGTCTCCCTCACCTATCCCTCATCCCTTACTGTCTCAATCACATGTCCCTCATCCCTTACTGTATTTCTCACATGTCCCTCATCCCTTATTGTCTCTCTCATCTGTCCCCCATCCTTCACCTTACATATGGACATATGTCTTGCACATCTTGGAGTATGCAACGCCAATAAGAAGTTCATACCTAATCAAACATTAAAAAGCACTAGAAGAGATGCAGAGGTTGGCAACCAAGGTGGCATCAGGACTAAATAGGATGAACTACGAGGAGAGACTCGTATACATAAAGCTATGTTAATACCGGCACATTATGCGAGTAAGACGCGTAAGTTACCAGTGGCGAAACGTCTCCTTCAATAATATCAAATTGTACTTAAGTGTCTCATTCCCACGAGGTGATACTTAGGGATCTCAGTCCTAGACGAGAGAGGATTACCAGGCGGAGGCTTGATCATGATATACGGAATACTTAAAGTGTTAAAGTGGATACGGACAACCTCAGATAAAAGAAGAGGACAAAGGGAACATACATAGTAGCGAAAGATGCAGATAAGCTACGAAGATAACTGGAAATAATCTTCACTCAGAACAGCAGGTGCTCGCCTAGTTGTACTCACGTAGGTGTTCTCTTCTAGTTATTTGCAGCTCATGAGCCGGTTTCACAAATTTTTAGCCCTGAGGAGCCAGCTCATATCTACTCCTGAAGTCGTCTACCTGGAGGATATTCCGGGGATTAACGCCCCCGCGGCCCGGTCCACGACCAGGCCTCCCGGTGGATCAGGACCTGATCAACCAAGCTGTTACTGCTGGCCGCACATAGTCCAGCGTACGAACCACAGCCCGGCTGATCCGGCACCAACTTTAAGTATCTGTCCAGCTCCCTCTTGAAGGCATCCAGGGGCCTATTGGTAATTCCCCTTATGCATGGTGGGAGGCTGTTGAACAGTCTTGGACCCTGGACACTTATGGTGTTTTCTCTTAGTGTGCCAATGGCGCCCCTGCTTTTCATTGGGGGCATTTTGCATCGCCTGCCCAGTCTTTTACTTTCGTAGGGAGTGATTTCTGTGTACAGATTCGGGATCATTCCTTCTAGGATTTTCCAAGTGTAGATTATGATCTATATCTCTCGCCTGCGTTCCAACGAGTAATTCTACAAATCAAGTGCTTCCAAGCGTTCCCAGTAGTTGAGGTGTTTGATAGAACTCATATGTGCAGTAAAGGTTTTCTGTATACTCTCTAGATCTGCAGTTTCACATGCTTTGAACGGAGATGTTAATGTACGGCAGTATTCCAGTGATTTGAAAAGGATGATCATTGGCTCATGTATGGTGTTTCCCTTGACCACCTCCTAGTCCTGGTGTATTCCACTCACCACACGAAAGCAGGCAACTTGTACTGATTTAACTGTGTATACTCACCTATATGTGGTTGCAGGGGTCGAGTCATAGCTCCTGGCTTTGCCTCTTCGCTAGTCACTATTAGGCCCACTCTCTCCCTGCTCCAAGAGCCTTATCATGTGTGTGTGTGTGTGTGTGTGTGTGTGTGTGTGTGTGTGTGTGTGTGTGTGTGTGTGTGTGTGTGTGTGTGTGAGAGAGAGAGAGAGAGAGGAAGATCGGGTAGATAAGGTGGACAGAGACAGGATGTTCCAGAGAGAGGACACAGAAACAATGGGTCACAATTGGAAGTTGAAGGCTCAGATGAGTCAAAGGGACGTTAGGAAGTATTTCTTCAGTCACAGAGTTGTCAGGAAGTGGAATAGTCTGGAAAGTTATGTAGTGGAGGCAGGAACCATACACAGCTTTAAGTCGAGGTATGATAAAGCTCATGGAGCAGGGAGAGAGAGGACCTACTAGCAATCAGTGAAGAGGCGAGGCCAGGAACTGAGTCTCGACCCCTGCAACCACAAATAGGTGAGTACAAATAGGTAAGTACACACACACACACACACAAACACACACACACACACACACACACACACACACACACACACACACACACACACACACACACAAACACACACACACACACACACACACACACACAGACAAACACACACACACACACACACACAGACAAACACACACACACACACACACACACACACACACACACACACACACACACACACACACACACACACACACACACACACACAAACACACACACACACACATACAAACACACACACACACACACACACACACACACACACACACACACACACACACACACACACACACACACACACGGACACGGAACAAACATGCAGAATATTTTTTTTCATTTTCTGATGCGAATGAATTGTAATGGAACTTTTAATTGCAAATTACGAGGTGGCTCAGCACCCTGTTGACGAGGAAGCTGTCATAATTACAACACTGCCTCACTCAGCCTTACCCAGCATCACCCAGCTCCACCTAGCCTCTCCCAGCATCACTCAACCTCACCCAACATCACAGCCTCACCAAGCATCACCCAGCACCACCCAGCATCACTCAGCCTCACACAGCATCACTCAGCCTCACCCAGCATCACTCAGAATCACCCAGCATCACTCAGAATCACTCAGAATTACCCAGCTCCACCCAGCCTCACCCAGCATCACTCAGCCTCACCCACCCTACTTTATGTCCACTCTTCTGCCTCATTTGCCTCCACCATTCCTGATTTTCTTCCCATTCTCTGTCCCTTCCTTCCTTTCTTCTATGACTTCCTTCCGTCTTTCCCTTCCATCACTCGGTTCCATCACTCCCTTCCGTTATATCCCTCTGTTGCTCCTTCCCTTCCTTTTTTACCTAATTTGCATCACATCCATCAGCATCTCCATTTCCTCCCTTCCCTCCTAGCGTCTGCTAGTGGGTGGGCAGTAAGCTTGTTGAGTGGAGGTGGTTATTGCAACATTAGGTGGGAGTTACTGTAGTGGGCGTCACACCACTGAGAATAACCTTCACCCACACACTCGTCACTGCAAGCTTTACAACACTGCCAAATTAAACCTCAGTTTTATCCGCCAAGCTTGTTACCCCCCCCCCCCCACCTCTCTCTCTCTCTCTCTCATGTATATAGTAATCACAGTGTGGTGTGTATGGTATTTACGGGGGCATATAGGAAAGTGTTGTTGTACTAGGATGTATAAACATGAGGAGTACCTAGGTGTATATAAGGGAGACATGCCTGTGACATACCTGTGAGCGGCTTCCAGGATTTTTTGTTTATACCCTGGAAGCTCTCCTGGGTTCAGCTTGCCTCAGTGTGTGAGAAAGGAGGGAAGACACCCGATTTACTGTCTCTCGTAGCAGGTGGTTCAGTTTCCCTGCCACCTGTCTCACCCAAAAGAAACTGACGGGGGAGACAGGGTAAGATATAAGCAACTACTGGGAGAGAGGTGGGGTAGAGAGTACAAGTAATGAGGAGGGAGGCGAGGAGATACGGGCTAGATTTAAGGATGCAGTGCTAGTGTGTGCAGCTGAAGTTAGTGGGTGCCAAGAATTTCTACCTAACAGTTGGCTTCTATAACACAACAAACATGGCCCCATGACCCTCTTTTTTTTAGGATTGGGTTGAAGGGTAGTTGTTTGGGGAGGGGAGGGATGGTTGTATGGGGAGGGGAGGGATGGATGTATGAGGAAGGGAGGGATGGTTGTATGGGAAGGGTAGGGCGACTATTTGGTGAATCGGACACATGTGCAACACTTAGGTATGTATATTATGGAAACGTTTCGGCACACAGTGGCTTCCCCAGTCCAATACAGAAACGAATGACAAGACTAGAAGGAATTTGAGGTAATCAGTCCCTCAGCCTGGAGTCTATCTACTGGACTATTTAGTGCTGGGAGAATTGCAGGTATGGAGAAGTATATTATGATTTTGTCCCACTGGAGGTTTTTTTTTTTTTAACAGTACTCTGAGGCCAACATCTGATCACGACTCCGCCAGCTCTGCCACCAAGGGGTCAGTAATACCATCCATTATAAATCATTCTTTTCTAAGGGCAGCAAATTCTCCAGGCATTCGTAAAACAATACAATTTTTTAGTTAAAACATGCATAAATTATTCGTAAATATTTGTTACTTAATTGTATATTATTTTATGCTTTCTAAGATATCGTGGCGAAGTGTGTTTGTCCTCAGTTCTTTATACAGGTTACGTTTTCTTTCCTCACTTTTGTAGATGCTATACCCACCTGCCACACTTACTGCCAACCCTGAAGAATCTTGACCAACACCGTCAATCTTCCCACCGAATACACACCCATTATATATGTACATCTGTGTGTGTGTGTGTATGTGTGTGTGTGTGTGTGTACTCACCTATTTGTACTCACCTATTTGTGGTTGCAGGGGTCGAGTCCTAGCTCCTGGCCCCGCCTCTTCACCGGTTGCTACTAGACCCTCTCTCTCCCCGCTCCATGAGCTTTATCAAACCTCGTCTTAAAACTGTGTATGGTTCCTGCCTCCACTACGTCATTTTCTAGGCTATTCCACTGCCTTACAACTCTATGACTGAAGAAATACTTCCTACTATCTCTCTGACTCATTTGTGTCTTCAACTTCCAATTGTGGCCTCTTGTTTCTGTGTCCCCTCCCTGGAACATCCTGTCCTTGTCCACCTTGTCTATTCCACGCAGTATTTTATATGTCGTTATCATGTCTCCCCTGACCCTCCTGTCCTCCAGTGTCGTCAGGCCGATTTCCCTTAATCTTTCTTCATAGGACATTCCCCTTAGCTCTGGAACTAACCTTGTTGCAAACCTTTGTACTTTCTCTAGTTTCTTGACGTGCTTTATCAAGTGCGGGTTCCAAACAGGTGCTGCATACTCCAGTATGGGCCTGACATACACGGTGTACAGTGTCTTGAATGATTCCTTACTAAGGTGTCGGAATGCTGTTCTCAGGTTTGCCAGGCGCCCATATGCTGCAGCAGTTATCTGATTGATGTGTGCTTCCGGAGACATGCTCGGTGTTATACTCACCCCAAGATCTTTCTCCTTGAGTGAGGTTTGCAGTCTTTGGCCACCTAGCCTATACTCTGTCTGTGGTCTTCTGTGCCCTTCCCCTATCTTCATGACTTTGCATTTGGCAGGATTAAATTCGAGAAGCCATTTGCTGGACCAGGTGTCCAGTCTGTCCAGGTCTCTTTGAAGTCCTGCCTGGTCCTCATCAGATTTAATTCTCCTCATTAACTTCACATCATCTGCAAACAGGGACAGATGATGTGTGTGTGTGTGTGTGTGTGTGTGGTGTGTGTGTGTGTCTGTGTGTGTCTGTGTCTGTGTGTCTATGTGTATGTGTGTGTGTGTGTGTCTGTGTGTGTATGTGTGTGTGTGTGTGTCTGTGTGTCTGTGTGTCTGTGTGTGTGTGTGTGTATATATGTGTGTGTGTGTGTATGTGTGTGTGTGTGTGTGTGTGTGTGTATGTGTGTGTGTGTGTGTGTGTGTGTGTATGTGTGTGTGTGTGTGTATATGTGTGTGTGTGTGTGTGTGTGTATATGTGTGTGTGTGTGTGTGTGTGTGTGTGTGTGTGTGTGTGTGTGTGTGTGTGTGTGTGTGTGTGTGTGTGTGTGTGTGTCTGTCTGTTGTGTGTGTCTGTTGTGTGTGTCTGTTGTGTGTGTCTGTTGTGTGTGTCTGTTGTGTGTGTCTGTGTCTGTGTGTCTGTGTGTCTGTGTCTGTGTGTCTATGTCTGTGTGTGTGTGTGTGTTAGTTACCATTTTGTCCTAGGCACATGTCAATTAGACACTTGGCCTGTTGTATATAAGAGTGTGTGTGTGTGTGTGTGTGTGTGTGTGTGTGTGTGTGTGTGTGTGTGTGTGTGTGTGTGTGTGTGTGTGTGTGTGTGTGTCTGTGTGTGTGTGTGTGTGTGTGTGTCACAGTTCCTGGCCCCAGCCTCTTCGCTAGTCGTTACTAGGTCCACTCTCTCCCTGCTCCGTGAGCTTTATCGTATCTCTTCATAAAGCTAAGTATGGATCCTGCCTCTACGACATCACTCTCTAGATTGTTCCACTTCCTGACAACTCTATGACTGAAGAAATACTTCCTACCATCCCTGTGACTCATCTAAGTCTTCAACGTCCAGTTGTGACCCATTGTTGCTGTGTCCCATCTCTGAAACAACAGGTCCTTATCCACCTTGTCAATTCCTCTCGGTACTTTTTATGTCGTTATCATGTTCCCCCTATCCCTCCTTTCCTCCAGAGTCGTCATGTCGATTTCCCTTAACCTCTTCTCGCAGGACATATTCCTCAGCTCCGGGACTAGTCTTGCTGCAAACTCATTACTTAACCAATCTTTCTCTTCAAACTTTTCTTCCACTGTTTAAATTCGTATGTTAGGTGGAATTCCCTACACTGTTTCTGTCGGGAAGGAAGAGCAGATGAGGAGAGATCAAAGAACTTAACAATGAGCTAACACTGTCCATTGTAAGGTGAATGTGAGTGGGGAGAAGGAAGAATTGTTCAGCCTGGCACGATTATCTGATGCTGGAGGTGAGAGAATTGTGTTCCATCGCAAGAATACCAGGGGAAGGTGGTTGGAAGCAGAAGGGGAAAGAATTGTGTACAGTCGTACGAATCCCTGTATGCCAGACACTAAGAGACACGACCCATTAAACCAATTGGAATTGGTTGCTGATGACTTTGCACGAGAACCCCAGTAGGGCGAGGTCAGCTAGTTGCAGCACCTCATGTCTGCAATATTGCTCACTTGTTACAGCTCCTTTCAAGGCAAGAGAGATATCAGAGCTGGAAAATAAAATGTACAGAGATCCTATACTTCTCAAATAGTCCTGAAAACATCAAAACCGCTAGGAAAATTTCAAAGCAATTGAATGTGCTCTCTGGAGTGGAGTAGAGATACTTGATAATTTATGCACAACAACCACTGTGAAAAAATAGCGAAATTCCAAGCGTTTTCGTGAATTCTCACATTATCAAGGAACTATGAAAGCGCTTGGAATTTCGCTATTTTTCACAGTGGTTTTTCTGCCTATTGTGATATCACCTGTTTACTGTGATCTTATTGTATCAACGTGATAATATATACATGGATGGCAGTCAATCTTAAACAAGTTGCTCCTGCCTTTAGCAATTGTTGGACCATTACATGGTCTTAGATGTACTTGAAGACGAACAAAATGCAGATGTAGAATACACTGACTTTGAAAAAGCTTTTGACAAGTGCAACCATAGGGTAATTGCACACAAAATGTGTGCCAATGTAATAACTGGGAAGTTGGGCACATGGAAATTTAACTTTGTAACAAGCAGAACCCAAAGAGCGAAATTAGGAACTGCTACAGTGAAAAGTTCTATCTCCCAAGGCACGGTACTCTCCCCACTTCTGTTTCTCGTATATCTGACACAGACAGGGACATAAATCATAGCAATGTATCATCCTTTGCCAACGGGTCACCAGTAATAACAGCCTGGCTGATCAGGTAAGCACCCAACAACCTGGCCCAGGGGCCCTTTCTGGAGATAGAAAAACTCTCGAAACTCATCAAAGGTATACGTCAAAGGTGAAGCTAAACTAATATAAACCAAGTCTTCCAGGGGGCCACTGACAATATGATGTTCAATGAGGAGAAATTTCGGCTACTACGTCACGGAAGAATGGAAGAAATAAAAACAATAGTGCAGTACAAGATAAACTCAAACCGCTCAATAGAACGCAAGTCAAATGCGGGAGACCTTGGAGTGATAATGTCAGATCTTACGTTGAAGGAGCACAATGTTATCTTAATTGTCGGAAACAAATGATAGGTTGCATAATTAGAATCTTCAGAACAAGAGATGCCAAGCCAATGATGGTATTCTTAGGTCACTCATTATCTCTAGGTTGGAATATTGTACAACAGGCATAATAGAAAGTATGGGAACCAAAGCCACAAATCAAAAGCAATATGTTAACACCCGCGGTCCAAGACTCGTCAACCTGCTACCAGCAGATTATAAAATATTTCCAGGACAAAGCTGCCTGTTATAAGTGCGAGGTCAACCAGGCAGTCCGTGGGCCGCCAGCCCACGGACTGCCTGGTTGACGAGGCAGTCAACAAGAAGTCTGGCCTTAAACTGGTACGCATGGGTAAAAACCTGGAAACAAGTCACAGGTAAGGCAGAGGTTTATACTGCCAGAACCACACGAGACAACACCTGCTTCCATGTTAACGCCACAAGCAAAACAACAACACTGTTATTTATACATACGTATGATACACTGTACATTAATGATACATAAGTTTTGTTTAGGACCCTGGGTGCGGGCAGGAGGGGTTTGGTGGGATGGCCGGTGGGGAGGGGGTTGCACTGACTGAGATATCCACTTCACCTTGGTAAATAGAAAGGTTTGTAAATAGTGGCGAAGGCAGAATAGTGAGTCAACTGTGTGATGCTGGGAAATGGGTAGCGTGGCGCAGGGGACGGGGTAGTGTGACGCAGATAAAGAGGTAGTGTGACGTCAAGGAAAGAGGTAGTGTGACGCAGGGGATTCCCTATGAACATAGCAATAATCACGTTCTCTCATGTATATTCAAACTCACATGCCCGCAACATAGCTGCAACATGCCTGCAACACGCCTGTGATCGGTTTTGATAGTTCAGCTCTAACGGTGCTGCGATATTGCACGGAGGATCAAACTTTTATCAGACTGTTACCTGGAAACGATTCTGGGGGCCACTTTCCCAGGGGCTCGGTCTCAGACCAGACCTCCTAGATGAAGGCTTATTCAACCAGGCTATTGATGCCAGCCACACGCAATCAAGTATATACTCCATCAACCGGCTGATCAGGAACTGACTTGAACTTGTTAAGTTACCTTTCGAGAGAACGAAAAGGCACAATACCGTAACTGGAACAATACACAAATAACCCGCACATAGGCAAGAGAAGCTTATGACGACGTTTCGGTCCGACTTGGACCATTTACAAGTGTGACATGTAAATGGTTCAAGTCGGACCGAAACGTTGCTGTAAGCTTCTCTTGCCTATGTGCGGATTATTTGTGTACTTCCTTTCAAAGACAACCAGGGCGCCTGTTAGTAGTTCCTCTTATGTATGAAGAGAGTGTTTAGATGTCACGGTTCGGTTACTCTTATCGAGTCTTAATGCACTCGTGCCAACCCTGCTTTTCACTCGAGGAATTTTTAAGGAGTATCATTACTGGCTTGGCATCTCTTGTTTTGAAAGTTCTAGTTATCCAACACATCACATCACGTGAATCTGTGATAGCAATACTATCGCTATCCTTGAAGCTAAGATCTTCTGACATCAATTACTCGTAAGTCCCCAACATTACTCTTCCGCGTCACTGAGTGGGTAATTTGTACACTATTCCAGTTAATAGTTTTTTTTTAATAGCGGAGTAACCAAAATTTTTATTCGTTGATCATCATAATGATATGACTCACTGGAAAATTTTAGTTATATTAAGTTGGAGATTGTTGTGTTCTCAATGGATGTCACTTTCGTGCATGTAAAAGACGACACATGTGCAACTAATGCGACATTTTATTGTAGTAACGTTTCATTCTCCAGGAGCTTTGTCAAGCCGTTATGGCTTGACAAAGCTCCTGGAGAGCGAAACGTTGCCACAATAAAATGTCACATTAGTTGTACTTGTGTCCTTTTACCTAACATATTGTCGGTAATTCTACCAACATTATTACACTTTCGTGCAGTTTTTAGTGTCTAAGTCGGATATGAAGATAAGAACAAGAAATGGGGCGATTATTGTTACTTAAGAACTTTTCACTGTGGCTTCCTCTAATTTTACATTGTTGACTGTTACTCTCTGAGTTCGATTTGGGGGGGGGAAAAAAATCCATCTGCCCGCCTTTCTAATTAACTCCTTCTGCATGCCTCTTGCCTAATATTAAACCATGAGTACATTTACGAACGGTTTTGGTAAAGTCTGAAAGCACTATATCTGAATTATATTTTGTCTTCCAGCGCCTCCAAGACCGTGTCATAACGGTCCAGTAATTGCGAGAGGAAGGAGCGACCTGCTCCAAACCCTTGTTGCCCTGGTTTGTGTATTTGTGATTTCATGCGTTTAATAATCTTGTTAAAACTCTTCCACAGATTTTGGTATTGTGGGACGTCAGTGCTATCGGTCTATAGATTATTTTTATAATTGTTGTCCTGCCACCTTTGTGGAGTGGCAGCAGAGCAATTGCTGCCAGCCAATAGTGGTAGCTCCTGTGTCCAGGCTCTGTGTCCAGACTCTGTGGCTAGGCTCTGTGTCCAGGCTCTGTGTCCAGGCTCTGTGGCCAGGCTCTGTGGCCAGGCTCTGTGTCCAGGCTCTGTGGCCAGGCTCTGTGGCCAGGCTCTGTGTCTAGGCGCTGTGTCCAGGCTCTGTGGTCAGGCTCTGTGGCCAGGCGCTGTGTCGAGGCTTTGTGGCCAGGCTCTGTGTCCAGACTCTGTGTCCAGGCTCTGTGTCCAGACTCTGTGTCCAGACTCTGTGTCCAGGCTCTGTGTCCAGGCTCTGTGTCCAGGCTCTGTGTCCAGGCTCTGTGTCCAGGCTCTGTATCCAGGCTCTGTATCCAGGCTCTGTGTCCAGGCTCTGTGTCCAGGCTCTGTGTCCAGGCTCTGTATCCAGGCTCTGTATCCAGGCTCTGTATCCAGGCTCTGTGTCCAGGCTCTGTATCCAGGCTCTATGTCCAGGCTCTGTATCCAGGCTCTATGTCCAGGCTCTGTATCCAGGCTCTGTATCCAGGCTCTGTATCCAGGCTCTATGTCCAGGCTCTGTATCCAGGCTCTGTATCCAGGCTCTGTATCCAGGCTCTGTGTCCAGGCTCTGTATCCAGGCTCTGTATCCAGGCTCTGTATCCAGGCTCTGTGTCCAGGTTCTATGTCCAGGCTCTGTGTCCAGGCTCTGTATCCAGGCTCTATGTCCAGGCTCTGTATCCAGGCTCTATGTCCAGGCTCTGTATCCAGGCTCTATGTCCAGGCTCTGTATCCAGGCTCTGTATCCAGGCTCTGTATCCAGGCTCTATGTCCAGGCTCTGTATCCAGGCTCTATGTCCAGGCTCTGTATCCAGGCTCTATGTCCAGGCTCTGTATCCAGGCTCTGTATCCAGGCTCTGTATCCAGGCTCTGTATCCAGGCTCTGTATCCAGGCTCTGTATCCAGGCTCTATGTCCAGGCTCTGTATCCAGGCTCTATGTCCAGGCTCTGTGTCCAGGCTCTGTATCCAGGCTCTGTATCCAGGCTCTCTGTCCAGGCTCTGTATCCAGGCTCTGTATCCAGGCTCTGTGTCCAGGCTCTGTGTCCAGGCTCTGTATCCAGGCTCTGTATCCAGGCTCTATGTCCAGGCTCTGTGTCCAGGCTCTGTGTCCAGGCTCTGTGTCCAGGCTCTGTGGCCAGGCTCTGTGGCCAGGCTCTGTGGCCAGGCTCTGTGTCTAGGCGCTGTGTCGAGGCTCTGTGGCCAGGCTCTGTGGCCAGGCGCTGTGTCCAGGCTCTGTGTCCAGGCTCTGTGTCCACTGAAAATTTTACTCATGTGATAGTTTTTTTTTTCAATGTTTTGCGCTGAATGACACACAATACATTAGCGTTTTAAATTTATTAAATATATGAAAATATTTTTACCCAGGAAACCAGGCTAGATTTTGTGTGATCAACCAAGCTGTTGCTGGTAGCCGCCTGCGGGCATACTTCGCCATCACAACTTAGCTTTATCGGGAATTTGTTTCACCTTTGTGATGAATTCCCAAAGGTGAAGCAGTTCAGAACTCACAAAAACGGACATAAATCTTTAGACGCCTATTTTTCGGTCCGTTCTGGAGATGATAATGTAATAAAGTTGGTAGAATTACCGACAATATGTAAAGTAAAAGGACACAAGTGCAACTAATGTGACATTTATTGTGGCAACGTTTCGCTCTCCAGGAGCTTTATCAAGCTTGATAAAGCTCCTGGAGAGCGAAACGTTGCCACAATAAATGTCACATTAGTTGCACTTGAGATGATAATGGCTGACAACGGACTGAAACGTCGTCTAAAACGTGACTTCCAGTGTATGGGTTAGTTGTCAACCTACGGGTTTAGCGCTTGGTTATAATTATAATTATAACAGATGTCAACCTTGAGAATGAGTCCCCGGAAGATTTCTAGATCCCAAGAGCCTCCAGACGAGCTGGTCTCCCGCACACCATGCGAGTACTCTTGTCTACATGACACCACCTGATACACGTTAAAGTTCGTCAGGAAACAGGACAAGTGTTTCCTAACGCGAGCAAGAGGCGATATCACTGCAGGTGATATGGTGTTATGGTGTACACGAAAAAGTGAGGCAAGAAATGTGGTTTGTGATTTGGAGGGTAGTGGAGGTGGAGCATCATCATCATCATCATCATCATCATCATCATCATCATCATCATCAGCAGCAGCAGCAGCAGCAGCAGCAGGTGGAGGAGTGAGATGGAGGGGGAGGTGGATTAAACGTTCGAAGTATTTTTAACTGGTAGGGAAAAAGGTGATTACACAGCCTTAACAACTATCGTGTAATCTATAAGATTTAAACCCCATTAATCAACCAGTAAATAAGTTCTTAGTGTACAGAGAGTTTAAATTAATCCCCCATTTTAGGGATTAAAGTATTCTTGACTGGTAGTGTATAAATTAAACGCACCCTCGTGTAGAAGATAGGTTTTAAACCCCCCGATTAACCAACCAAAAGAGTAAAACTTAATCAACACTTAACTTGGCATGGCCTGTTGTACAGAATCAGAACGTCAAAGTGCTTGCAGGTGATTCCCTCAGGAGCGGATCTGTAATAGTGAGTTTGTTGCTTGTGCTCATACCTTGTGAAAGACTGAACTAATTCTTGCCATTGGAACAGAGGTCGACGACCTGTTTCCACCACTGCTCACAGTATTATTCTCTGTACACAACCCGCACATAGGAGAAAGACACTTATGACGGCGTTTCGGTCTCCCTTAGACCATTAACTAGTCACACACTAACATACAAAGGTAAGGGAGAGAATGGCAGGGACGCGTACTGTTCCAGTCACGATATTTTTGTTCATAGTTCTCTATGATGGCTGGCGAGCGTCTTCACTATAACAATACCAAAGTGTTGGACATGTTTCTTATTCATCTTGTCGCTTTTATAAACCATTAATGTATGATACTGGTATGGGCCAGTAGGCCTTCTGCAGTGTTCCTCCATTCTTATGTTCTTATACCTGCTGTATTTTGTGCACGCGCCCCAGTTCTGAAGAGCTGGATGAGATTTTCACATTGTAATCAGTGACAAACACGTAACAATATGTACTAGACATGCGTCTCTCACACCTCATGTACTGTATATACCATCTTTATATCAACAATGTATTTCTTAAACCTTTTGTACCATATTATGTAATAAAATATACCTATTGGTAAAAAAGAATGAAAAGATGGGGTGGTAGGGGAAGTGGAATATTCAAACGGCTTCAGGAAGAAATGCAAATATTCTTCCTAGAAGCCTTTTTATCCACTTCTCCGAGGTTATGGGTCCCACAATTTACACCAGAAGTGGACCCCTAATAAAATACTGTCCATATTGAACGCCGATCTAATAAGCTTCGTTCAACAATACGGTAAATATTTTGAATGTATTGCATACATCAAACAAATAAAATTTACACGAACGAACGTTATTGTTCAGTATATTACAAAGAATTTTCAATGATAATATAATTCTTTCTCCAAATTTATATCTTTTATTTTTGCCTGAGTCTGCAGGTTCTTGAGGCAGGTTAGGTAGGTAAGATTTGTCAGGAAACGGGACAAGTGTTTTTCTGACGTAGTCTTAGTCATATGATGACCCGCCGCTGTAGCTTTTGGTCATCTGACCGAGGCCTTCCGCTGGCTTACCGGTCCACCCCTTTAAAAATTAAATGTAATCATTTTTTATCTAATTTCCTGAGGCAATTTTCCTGAAATTTCTCTCTTCCAGGTACCCCTTTCTGCCCTGCCAGCCCTTTCTCCCACCCTGCTCTGCCTCGCCCTGCCCCGCCCTGCCCCGCATCGCCCCGCTCCGCCCCGCCGCAACACAAAACCTGTGAAGTAAAAGGACACAAGTGCAACTAATGTGACATTTATTGTGGCAACATTTCGCTCTCCAGGAGCTTTATCAAGCCATGGCTTGATAAAGTAATGGCTTGATAAAGCTCCTAGAGAGCGAAACGTTGCCACAATAAATGTCACATTAGTTGCACTTGTGTCCTTTTACTTTACATATTGTCGGTAATTCTACCAACTTTATTACAACACAAAACCTGTTGACCGAGAAACTAGACTTAGGCAGTAATAAGTTCTATTAAGTAACTGTCGCAAGAGCTGCGACACTTGCTTGTAATTCGCGAGTGCATGAGCACCAGTGTGGCAGCCATGATACATACTGCTCAGTGATACAAAACGCACAATAATACATACTGCACAGTACGACATATTACATAGTATTATCCAGGTTTTATTTGTGATTAGTTTGGAAAAAATTTCCGCTCTATGCTGACAAGCACTTGAACAAGCTTCCTTAATGATTGCCTGTTTAACCACGCTGTTGCTGTCGCCGGTGGGCAGAAATTTCTGAGTGTAAGTTCAGAACCAATCCTTCCAGAACCAGCCCCTCCAGAACTAGCCCCTCCAGAACCAGCCCCTCCAGAGCCAGCCCCTCCAGAGCCAGTCCCTCCAGAACCAGCCCCTCCAGAACCAGCCCCTCCAGAACCAGCCCCTCCAGAGCCAGCCCCTCCAGAGCCAGCCCCTCCAGAACTAGCCCCTCCAGAACCAGCCCCTCCAGAACCAGCCCCTCCAGACCCCGCCCCTCCAGAACCAGCCCCTCCAGAACCAGCCCCTCCAGAACCAGCCCCTCCAGAACCAGCCCCTCCAGAACCAGCCCCTCCAGAGCCAGCCCCTCCAGAACCAGCCCCTCCAGAGCCAGCCCCTCCAGAGCCAGCCCCTCCAGAACCAGCCCCTCCAGAACCAGCCCCTCCAGAACCAGCCCCTCCAGAACCAGCCCCTCCAGAACCAGCCCCTCCAGCGTTTTCCACGTATAACCAACTGTGAACAAAAAAAAAAAAAACTCCAACAAAATATAAAGATTCTCCAAGAAGTGGAGAAATTTTTCTGAAATGTCATTTTGCAACTTAGATCATCTTGCACAACCCCAGCAATCATGGGGGTCAACAAAGAGGTTGAATAGGGAGCATTCCCGCCCCTTTTTGCATTTCACCATACAACTACACACGTGACTATCAGAGAATGACACTGCTGCTTTCCGTAAGCTGTTAAAAATAAAAGAAACGGGCGGGGATTTTTTTGCAATTCTGTTATTACCAATGCTGTTGTTGGCCGTCTCTCTCTCATCAGCGAGATGGATGCTGTTGTTTAACTCCACGTGATCGCTACATAAATATTATTTTGCAACAGCCAATGCCCGTAGTTTTATATATATATATATATATATATATATATATATATATATATATATATATATATATATATATATATATATATCGTGCCGAATAGGCAGAACTTGCGATCTTGGCTTAAATAGCAACGCTCATCTTGCCATATAGGACAAGCGAAAATTTGTGTATGTAATAATTTCGCCAAAATCATTCTTAACCTAACGAAAAAAAATATATTTCACTGTGTTTGTTTAGTATTAAATTATTGTAAACAAATCTAAAATATATTTAGTTGGGTTAGGCTAAAATAAATTACTCTTGTTATAATAAGGTTAGGTAAGTTTTCTAAGATTCTTTTAGTGCAAAATTATAAATTTTTACATTAACATTAATGAAAAAAATATATCTTTGAACGTACAAGAGAAAATTTTAGAAAAGCCTTAATTTTAAATGAGTTCTTGTTAATTGACCAGTTTTACATATTCGGCACGATATATATATATATATACATACATGTATATATTAAATATCAATATTAGTTTTTATTTGAAAAAGTGGATGGGGTCAGACAGACACACATGACTAATTGAATACCTGTAAATATATCAACAACCTAAGTTATTGGGACACTAGTGGGTAGTGACATTCAAGTGTAGAACCTAGTTCTCACTAAATAGCGCATGCTTAACTAGTTATAGGTCATCTGAAAAAGACCCGTCTCAGGTGTCAACAGCCTTGTTTCGGGAGGAACAACCCACCACCGACAATCATCTTTCTCAAGAAAGGCCAGGATAAGAACCTGGGTTACTGTGGAACTTGGAATACCTTAATATCACGTCGATCCCAGTAATTTAGTTATACGTGTTAAGTGAATACAAGCTAAGTCATTCTTCTGGCCAGGGCTAGTTATGGGTCGTCCATCATGCATCCAGCCCTAACTTGCACCAACACTGTGAGAGTCATGAATACATTTCCTTGACTTCATACACAAAGTTAGATTACTAGATTTTTCCTTTCGCCTCATGAGCAAAGTTTTGGAGAGATTTATGGCGAAAATGAATACTTTTGTTGTTAAGAACAGCACTATTACTGCTAGTCTGCCACACTATCTTGATGCTGGAGCAAATGATGCTGCCTGATGACCTGTGCTACGTCCTCACTCGTCACACAGTATATCTTGAGAGCATCTTCCGCATCTTAGGACACTATGTGAAGCTGGCCGAGTGTTGTGTAGAAATATACCTAGCTGGATGAATCTCATTAGAGTCAGCTGGCCAGGTTGTTGACGCACTGGCCAGTGAGTTTCAGGACTCGCTTGTCATGGGTTCAAAATACCACCTGTTCCCTGATTTGTTAGCAATCATGTTATTACGACTGTGTGAGTTATGTGATGATCCTTGTCGGGTGAAGCACGGCGTACCCGAAGAGTGGTTAAAAAACATGTACAGCTAAAGGAGACCTTTGGCTGTACGTGCTTGAAACTTTATCAAGTACCTGATGAAGACTCGTGCAGGTGAGAAGTCGTACTAATAAAAAATCTCCTTCTGCTGTATTTGTTTACCAGGTGCTGATCCGTTTTCATCAAGTGGGTTATCTTCCATCACGGCTTACGATGTGATCTTCATTTCTACTGGGTGGACGAGTAAGCCAGCTCTCTCTCTTTCTCTTTCTCTCTCTCCTCTCTCTCACACACACGGGATCAATGATGCCACACCATCTCCCGGAAAGACACGAGAATGCTCCTAGAACGCGTCATTTACCCGGCGTAACAAATCCCACCTCAAATATTCCTCCTGACATTCACCCACCATTGATGGAAAGAAAAAAAAGCGGAAATGTAGGAAAATCCTCCCAAATCCTCATGGGTAATATCGCAGCGCAGCTGAGGGCAAGACAAGGCTTACTGATGTTGCTATAGGGCTGTACATTACCCTTGTTCTCAGCCTAGATGACTATGTCCTCACCACTCTTCATGTTCACAGACACAGACACACACACACACACACACACACACACAAACACACATATACACACACACATACACACACACATACACACACACACAAACACACACACAAACACACACACACACACACACACACACACACACACACACACATACACACACGCGCGCGCGACAATATGCAAGGAAGCTGAGGAGAGGTTTGTACCCAAGAAATAACGAGAAGGCCAGGGTGAGCCCTTGGTTCACCCAAAGGTGTAGAAAGACCAAAATCAAATGTTCTAAAGAATGGAAGAAGCATAGAAGGCAAAGGACTCAGGAGAATAAGGAAAGAAGTCGTAGAGCCAGTAATGAATATGCACAGGTAAGAAGGGAGGCCCAACGGCAATACGAAAATGATATAGCAGCGAAAGCTAAATCTGACCCGAAGCTGTTGTATAGCCACATCAGGAGGAAAACGACAGTGAAGGACCAGGTAATCAGGCTGAGGAAGGAAGGAGGTGAGGTCACAAGAAACGACCGTGAAGTATGTGAGAACTCAACATGAGATTCAAAGAAGTGTTCACAGAGGAGACAGAAGGGACTCCAGAAGATGGAGAGGCGGGGTACACCTTCAAGTGTTGGACACAATACATACAACCGAAGAAGAAGTGAAGAGGCTGCTAAGCGAGCTAGATACCTCAAAGGCGATGGGGCCGGATAACATCTCTCCATGGGTCCTGAGAAAGGGAATAGAGGCGCTATGTGTGCCACTAACAATCTTCAACACATCTATAGAAATGGGCGACTACCTGATGTATGGAAGACAGCAAATGCAGTCCCACTTTTTAAAGGAGACAGACACGAAGCACTAAACTACAGACCAGTGTCACTGATATGTATAGTATGCAAAGTCATGGAGATCATAAGGAGAAGAGTGGTGGAGCACCTAGAAAGGAATGAACTTATCAACGACAGCCAGCACGGTTTCAGGGACGGGAAATCCTGTGTCACAAACCTACTGGAGTTCTATGACAGGGTGACAACAGTAAGACAAGAGAGAGAGGGGTGGGTAGGCTGCATTTTCTTGGACTGTAAGAAGGCGTTTGACACAGTTCCACACAAGAGACTAGTGCAAAAGCTGGAGGCCCACGCAGGGATAACAGGGAAGGCACTGCAATGGATCAGGGAATACCTGTCAGGAAAACAACAGCGGGTCATGGTACGTGGTACAGGGGTCAGTCCTGGGACCGGTGCTGTTTTTGGTATTTGTGAACATGACGGAAGGAATAGACTAAGAGGTGTCGCTGTTTGCAGATGATGTGAAGTTGATGAGAAGAATTCAATCGGACGAGGACCAGGCAGAACTACAAAGGGATCTGGACAGGCTGCAGACCTGGTCCAGCAACTGACTCCTCTAGTTCAACCCCACCAAGTGCAAAGTCATGAAGATTGGGGAAGGACAAAGAAGATCGCAGACGGAGTACAGTCTAGGGGGCCAGAGACAACAAACCTTACTCAAGGAAAAGGACCTTGGGGTGAGTATAACACCGGGCACATCAACCAAATAACTGCTGCAGCTTACGGGCGCCTTGCAAGCTTAAGAACAGCATTCCGACATCTTAATAAGGAATCGTTCAGGACCTTGTACACTGTGTACGTTAGGCCCATATTGGAGTATGCAGCACCAGTTTGAAACCCACACCTAGCCAAGCACGTAAAGAAACTAGAGAAAGTGCAAAGGTTTGCAACTAGACTGGAGGACAGGAGTTAGAGGGGGGATACGATAACGACATACAAAATACTAAGAGGAGTCGACAAAGTGGACAGAGACAGGATGTTCCAGGGATGGGACAAGAAACAAGGGGTCACAGTTTGAAGTTCAAGACTCAGATGAATCACAGTTATGTTAGGAAGTATTTCTTTAGTCATAGAGTTGTCGGGAAGTGGAATAGTTTGGGAAGTGATGTAGTGGAGACAGGATCCATACATAGCTTTAAGAAAAGATATGATAAAGCTCATGGAGCGGGAAGAGTGATCTAATAGTGGCCAGCGAAGAGGCTTGGCCAGGAGCTATGACTCGACCCATGCAACCACAACTAGGTGAGTACTCACACACACACAATCCATATACATAGCTTTAACAAGGGGTACGATAAGGCTCTTGGAGCCGGGAGAGTGTGGACCTAGTAAGGATCAGCAAAGAGGCAGAGCCAGGAGCTAGGGTTCAACCCCTGCAACCACAAATAAGTGGGTACACACAAGTACGTCTATCGATAAGTGCCTCTGACAACTAGTACTACACACACACACACACACAAGCAGTGGATCGACCACTACAACCACAGACTGGTGAGTACACGCAAGGAGAGACCTTGGAGTCGATATTACTAAAAAATATATGAGCATAAGAGAACATAAAGTGGACAACATCGGCATCATAAGCGAGATTGGCAAACCTTAGAGCATTCTGGACCCAAAAGAAGAGAGTACGCAGCGCCAGTGTGGAGCCCCATGCGATAAAGCACGTACTAGAGATGGTCCCAATGATTATATTCGAAATGAAGCGCTAAAACCATGTGTATCATACAGAGAAGGTCTATAGGTTTGCAACAAGACTTGTCTCAGAGATGCGAGAAAGGCAGTAACCGGAGATTCAGACAACTGTGTGTGGCAACCCTAGAAGCTAGGACCCAAACGAGGGATACGATCACGACGTATAAAATCCCGAGAGTATACTACAAACTCTGATCGTACAATAGAGAGGGAAAAATTATGTGAGGGGCCTGGGAGTGGTAATGTCTGAGGATCTCACTTTCAAGGATCACAACAGTGCCACGATCACAACTGCAAAGAAAATGAGAGGATGGATGAGAACATTCAAAACAAGAGATGCCAAGTCAATGATCATCCTTTTCAAATCACTTGTTCTCTCTAGGCTGGAATACTGCTGTACATTAACATCTCCGTTCAAAGCAGGTGAAACTGCAGATCTAGAGAGTGTACAGAAAACCTTTACTGCACATATAAGTTCTATCAAACACCTCAACTACTGGGAACGCTTGGAAACACTTGACTTGTAGAATTACTCGTTGGAACGCAGGCGAGAGATATAGATCATAATCTACACTTGGAAAATCCTAGAAGGAATGGTCCCGAATCTGCACACAGAGCTCACTCACTACGAAAGTAAAAGACTGGGCAGGCGATGCAAAATACCCCCAATGAAAAGTTGGGGCGCCATTGGTACACTGAGAGAAAACATCATAAGTGCCCGGGGCCCAAGACTGTTCAACAGTCTCCAACCACGCATAAGGGAAATTACCAATAGGCCCCTGGCTGCCTTCAAGAGGGAGCTGGACAGATACTTAAAGTTGGTGCCGGATCAGCCGGGCTGTGGTTCGTACGTTGGACTATGTGTGGCCAGCAGTAAGAGCCTGGTTGATCAGGCCCTGATCCACCGGGAGATCTGGTCGTGAACCGGGCCGCGGGGGCATTGATCCCCGGAATACCCTCCAGGCAGACTCCAGGTAGATTCCAGGTAGGTTCCAGGTAGACTCCAGGTAGGCATCCACAGTGCAAGAGGAGAGCACCAGGCAGAAAGGATCGTAGATGAACGCTGTTGACCTTCAGGAATGTCAGAGGATTTCTTAAGTATCAAAATACTTAAAAATGAAATGAGCAAAACGAAGAGGTGGTGGAGGCTCCACTCTCTCCAGCCAGTACAAAGAAGAGGTGGTGGAGGCTCCACTCTCTCCAGCCAGTACAAAGAGGTGGTGGAGGCTCCACTCTCTCCAGCCAGTACAAAGAAGAGGTGGTGGAGGCTCCACTCTCTCCAGCCAGTACAAAGAAGAGGTGGTGGAGGCTCCACTCTCTCCAGCCAGTACAAAGAAGAGGTGGTGGAGGCTCCACTCTCTCCAGCCAGTACAAAGAAGAGGTGGTGGAGGCTCCACTCTCTCCAGCCAGTACAAAGAAGAGGTGGTGGAGGCTTCACTCTCTCCAGCCAGTACAAAGAAGAGGTGGTGGAGGCTCCACTCTCTCCAGCCAGTACAAAGAAGAGGTGGTGGAGGCTCCACTCTCTCCAGCCAGTACAAAGAAGAGGTGGTGGAGGCTCCACTCTCTCCAGCCAGTACAAAGAGGTGGTGGAGGCTCCACTCTCTCCAGCCAGTACAAAGAGGTGGTGGAGGCTCCACTCTCTCCAGCCAGTACAAAGAAGAGGTGGTGGAGGCTCCACTCTCTCCAGCCAGTACAAAGAGGTGGTGGAGGCTCCACTCTCTCCAGCCAGTACAAAGAGGTGGTGGAGGCTCCACTCTCTCCAGCCAGTACAAAGAGGTGGTGGAGGCTCCACTCTCTCCAGCCAGTACAAAGAGGTGGTGGAGGCTCCACTCTCTCCAGCCAGTACAAAGAGGTGGTGGAGGCTCCACTCTCTCCAGCCAGTACAAAGAGGTGGTGGAGGCTCCACTCTCTCCAGCCAGTACAAAGAGGTGGTGGAGGCTCCACTCTCTCCAGCCAGTACAAAGAGGTGGTGGAGGCTCCACTCTCTCCAGCCAGTACAAAGAGGTGGTGGAGGCTCCACTCTCTCCAGCCAGTACAAAGAGGTGGTGGAGGCTCCACTCTCTCCAGCCAGTACAAAGAAGAGGTGGTGGAGGCTTCACTCTCTCCAGCCAGTACAAAGAGGTGGTGGAGGCTCCACTCTCTCCAGCCAGTACAAAGAAGAGGTGGTGGAGGCTTCACTCTCTCCAGCCAGTACAAAGAGGTGGTGGAGGCTTCACTCTCTCCAGCCAGTACAAAGAAGAGGTGGTGGAGGCTTCACTCTCTCCAGCCAGTACAAAGAAGAGGTGGTGGAGGCTCCACTCTCTCCAGCCAGTACAAAGAAGAGGTGGTGGAGGCTCCACTCTCTCCAGCCAGCACAAAGAAGAGGTGGTGCAGGCTTCACTCTCTCCAGCCAGTACAAAGAAGAGGTGGTGCAGGCTTCACTCTCTCCAGCCAGTACAAAGAAGAGGTGGTGGAGGCTTCACTCTCTCCAGCCAGTACAAAGAAGAGGTGGTGGAGGCTTCACTCTCTCCAGCCAGTACAAAGAAGAGGTGGTGGAGGCTCCACTCTCTCCAGCCAGTACAAAGAAGAGGTGGTGGAGGCTTCACTCTCTCCAGCCAGTACAAAGAAGAGGTGGTGGAGGCTCCACTCTCTCCAGCCAGTACAAAGAAGAGGTGGTGGAGGCTTCACTCTCTCCAGCCAGTACAAAGAAGAGGTGGTGGAGGCTCCACTCTCTCCAGCCAGTACAAAGAAGAGGTGGTGGAGGCTTCACTCTCTCCAGCCAGTACAAAGAGGTGGTGGAGGCTTCACTCTCTCCAGCCAGTACAAAGAGGTGGTGGAGGCTCCACTCTCTCCAGCCAGTACAAAGAGGTGGAGGCTCCACTCTCTCCAGCCAGTACAAAGAGGTGGTGGAGGCTCCACTCTCTCCAGCCAGTACAAAGAGGTGGTGGAGGCTCCACTCTCTCCAGCCAGTACAAAGAGGTGGTGGAGGCTCCACTCTCTCCAGCCAGTACAAAGAGGTGGTGGAGGCTCCACTCTCTCCAGCCAGTACAAAGAGGTGGTGGAGGCTCCACTCTCTCCAGCCAGTACAAAGAGGTGGTGGAGGCTCCACTCTCTCCAGCCAGTACAAAGAGGTGGTGGAGGCTCCACTCTCTCCAGCCAGTACAAAGAGGTGGTGGAGGCTTCACTCTCTCCAGCCAGTACAAAGAGGTGGTGGAGGCTCCACTCTCTCCAGCCAGTACAAAGAGGTGGTGGAGGCTCCACTCTCTCCAGCCAGTACAAAGAGGTGGTGGAGGCTCCACTCTCTCCAGCCAGTACAAAGAGGTGGTGGAGGCTCCACTCTCTCCAGCCAGTACAAAGAGGTGGTGGAGGCTCCACTCTCTCCAGCCAGTACAAAGAGGTGGTGGAGGCTCCACTCTCTCCAGCCAGTACAAAGAGGTGGTGGAGGCTCCACTCTCTCCAGCCAGTACAAAGAGGTGGTGGAGGCTCCACTCTCTCCAGCCAGTACAAAGAGGTGGTGGAGGCTTCACTCTCTCCAGCCAGTACAAAGAAGAGGTGGTGGAGGCTTCACTCTCTCCAGCCAGTACAAAGAAGAGGTGGTGGAGGCTTCACTCTCTCCAGCCAGTACAAAGAAGAGGTGGTGGAGGCTTCACTCTCTCCAGCCAGTACAGAGGTGTTAGAGGCTTCACTCTCTCCAGCCAGTACAAAGAAGAGGTGTGACACATTAGGTTCCAATAGATACGGGGCCTTACCAACCCACCAGACGGAGTCAGGATCCATGTTTCGACTCACATAAAAACAACTCGGTCAATATACACACAAAAACACTGTTCCCTTCGATCAAAAAATTCCTTCTTATCAGTTCTTCAGACTAATATGAAAGTAGTATTATGTAGTTAAGAAATTGATGGGCAGATAATATATATCAAGATTTTAAGAAATACTTTTGATATACCTTTGATGAGTTCCGAGAGGTTTTCCTACTCCCAGAGCCCGACCATGGACCAGGCTCATCTGGTGCTTGCCTGGTCAACTAGGCTGCTGCTGTTGGTGGCCCGCAGCCCCCACATATTCATCACAACGATTGATTTGTGAATGGAAAACTAATCCGGAAATTATAAAGCACAGAAGGACTAAACGGAAAATAATTACAATGGGAAATTTTCAGCTTCAGATGAAAATCTGAACAGTGATAAAAGGGAAAATGTCTGTCGTATACAATGACACGTCTAAATTATTGAGAACGCTCTCAGTCTCTTGATCTGTACTCCCTCGAATGCTGGAGAGAAAGACATACAAATATGTATGCCTGGAAAACTTTAGAGAAATTGGTTCCAAACCTGCACACAATTTACTTTTTTTTAAAAACAAGAGGCTCGACAGACAGTACAAAATACCCCCAATTAAAAAATAAAAAAAACACAGATAACTCAGTAAATGTTGAAGGTTCAAGACTTTTCAACACCTCCCTTCATGCAAAAGGGTAATTACGAGACTTCTATCTACATGAGGGAATTTGGTAAGTTCCCTTACTTAGATCCTGATCAGTTGTAGCCTTGATGCCACTTTGGAATGTGTGCTGCTAGCACTAACAGCCTTGGTGTACAGGCATAACAGCCACACGTATAAAGACACTAATATGGATGCTTGTACTGAGATTACGTTTGACCTTATAAAGCTCAACCATGAGCAAAACGTAACTTCAACAAAAGCTTATTGTGCATACTAACAGCCTGATTGATCAGGCTGTTAGTCAAGTTTCGTTAGGGACCGGGCCGCGGGGGTCATGATCTCCAAATCATCACCACATAGAAAAGTGATAAGGAAAACTGAAGCACAACACAGATTTCTTAGCAGCATCAACAGCGACAACACGACGATATAACTGTAAACCAAGAAACAACGAACTGATGTTTCTACGGTGATAACATTGCTATTATGGGACTGAAGAAATAATTTGCTATAACAACTACAAACTACTATTTTCTTTTTTTTAAGAAAAACTGAACCCTGAAGACGGGATACCATGAGGAGAACTCTACTGTTGTAACTTCAAGTAGATAATTCCACACATTTATGAGCTATAGCAAGAGTCGAGAAACCTTACTTGACCACCATGCACGAGTGGAGGATTTGGGAATACATATTTGAAACGGCATACAGTTTTAGCGAGGGAACGGCGTGACAGACAGGGATATACTGCTCGAATTGAGAGGCTCACAGACAAAAACAGGTGGAAACTAAAAACACATGCACCACAGGGACATTTATGTCAGCATAGTTGCTGATCCCCTGTATATGTATACCACGAGTGAACCATGGGAAAGAGTTGCCATAGATCTGTTAACCAATTTCCAATGTTCCATCCAAGGTAACAAGCATCTGTGTGTTATGGTAGATCATTTCACCAGATATTGTGAGTTAGTTCCTATTGCAGATAAGACTGCCGAGACTGTAGCTAAAGCTTTCAAGGAGCGTATAATCTGTAGCCATACTACCCCTAAGTCTGTAGTAACAGATAATGGAGGTGAATTCTGTAATGAGATTCTTGAAAATTTGTGTACCTTGTACAAGATCTCTAAATCCACCATTGTTCCTCATCATCCTACCAGCAATGGGTCAGCAAAACGAACCAATAAGAAAGTACTTGATGTCTTGAGAGCCACTATCAATCCCAATAGTGAAACCTGGGATGAAGTTATACCTGATGTTCAATGTGCCATAAATTCTGCTTACAGTGCTTCAATAGGTGACACTCCACATTATGCGTTGTATGGTGTAGACAAGCGTTTGCCTTATGAGTTGTTATATTCTGCACTGAAACTCAATTACAACCCTGATGATTTCATAGCAACTCGTACCAGCTTAGCTCAAAGTGTTTTTAGAAGAATCTGTGAGACACTTCGTAAGTCAACAGCAGAATTTACAAGAGTAACTAATAGCTGTGCTAAGCCGCCCAAATTTAAAGTGGGTTCGAGAATAATGCTGACTAACTTCAACAAAACATCCGCAATGCCTAAGTTCGATCAAAAGTTTGTTGGTCCTTATCGAGTAGTTGAACATCTCAATGGCAATAAGTACAAGGTTAGAGAAATTAGTACTCGTCAGTATAAAGAATCGCATTTAGATCATATGAAGTTAGTATGCGATGTTGAGGATATTTCTACCCAGACTAATGTGACAGACGCTGACAATCCTCCTGACTCTGTACCCTCTACCTCTAACACTCGGTCAGATGATCAACCTGAACGTCGTTATTCTTTGCGTACACAACAAGTAATGAGAAACCCCCAAGTATCTTTTGTAGATATTTGTTCAGATCTCCCTTAGTCAAGGCATGTGTTAGCCATTGCAAAAGACTTCGATCTGCCCAAAGACAATAACCATTCTGCATATATAAATCTTACCCTTGCAGAGTTGGGTTTAAATGTACATAGCCTGTATAATTAAATGTTCAAGTTGAATGAGGTTGTCAACTGTGTGTTTATTATTAGCTGATCAGTTCTCAGAAATTTTTGTGTGTTCACATTCCCTCCGAATTCTGAGATTTTAGCAGTATGACCTATGCGTGCCTGGTCTGTCTTTGCTGTTAATTACTTTCACCTTTGTAAATATATATTCTTCCTCAGAATCCGTAGAGTGCATGAATACAGATCGATCGGTCAATTCCATCTTTTATTATACTATGATTTGTTCTTATAATTCGTAATGCATTACGTTAACACTCATTATGTTAACACTCATTATGTTAACACTCATTACGTTAGCATCCATTAGTTCTAAGTTACATATGTCTTTGCTATTGTATAGAATCAGCCCAGAGTCACCTGCCTGTTCAGCCTATATCATAGTATGGTATGTCGAGATGACATATGTAACATGACCGAGCTGTCAGCACAGTTGCTGATCCCCTGTATATGTATATGTTATCTGAGTACCATAGTACCATCCATGTGTTTTACATAGTTGACCCCTTGCTAGGCTCAGTGGCTGGCATGTGTGACGTCACATGATGCTGCATGTGAGCGTTGGCCTTTCTGCCTCTCCCTCACTTCACGCTTAGGTCTAACAACAGACAATACGGCAAGTTGGGCTCCTCCTTCTCACACTCTGCTAATATAAGTGTTACCATCCAACAAGTGTGTTTAACTCCAACCATATCTCCACGAACCCTCTCAACATTTAGAAAGTATATGTTAAATCTCAGGATAGCTGAAAAGTGGAATGAACAAGAGAAAGTTTTGGAGAGTAGGGATGATAAAGCACAAGAAGCTAGAAACCAGTAGTGCTGGTCGTGGCTGCTTAGGAAGGATGATGGGAGGGGGTCAGGAGCTATGTACTTGACCTTCGTTCACCTCCACGGCACCTAGCACAAGGACACAGCTTCAGCTCTATCATGAATATGTAAATAGAAGTAGCGTCCCCAGTACTTATCCACGAGAGGGTAAAGAAAACTTGAATCAATACCCAATTGCATCTTCTTGTCAGTAAGAATAAATAAATCGATGCGATATACGGCCCAGGATCGAGAGGGAGGGAGGCGGAACAAGAGGAAAGGAGAGGGGGAACGAGAGTGAACAAGAGGGAAAACACGAGGGAAGGACAGGGGACAAGAGAGAATGAGAAAACAAGGGAAAGTGGGAACAAGAGGGAGAGGGAAAAGAGGGGGAGACAGTAAACAAGAGGAAGAGACGGTGAAAAAAAGTGTGAAATAGGGAACAAGAGTGATATAGTAAACAAGAGGAAGGGACAACGAGTGTGTGCACAGTATAATTACACACACACAAAAGGAATAAGTGGAAAAGTGAGCAGATGCATTTTTAATTATCCAACGCATTCGACCATAAATAAAAATCAAAGGAGAGAGAGGCTGCCAGGGAGACGGGAGGGAAGGAGGACGAATCCCGCACCCTCGCCGGAGATTGATTATCAACCCAACGCTGACTCGACTGGGCGGTGTGAACGTCACTTCCCAAGAGAGAACTTATTAATCACTTATTCTCCACTTAAGAATAAATATAAGGAATAAAACAACATAGAAGCTACAATGGGGGAAAAGTGATACACCAAATAATAAAATACACTTGCTTATAACACTATTAATATACTGGGACCGTACACTGACAACAAGAGGCATATAAGTTCTTCTGTCTTCTAACAACATTTTCATATTTCCACTATAATCTACCTTGCCCATAATTACCATCACATTTGCCTTGTCTGTTTCGTAAGGTGAAGTCCAGGATCTTTCCTTAATTTATGGTATAACTTAACTAATGTTTGACGACAATTGTGTTGCAGACGGGTGGGGGGGGGGGCTTACGTGCCCCTTAAGGTTGTATTAATATTGGGAGAATTACCGACAATATGTTAATTAAGTAAAATGACACAAGCGCAACTAATGTGACATTTTATTGTGGTAACGTTTCGCTCTCCAGGAGCTTTGTCAAGCGGTTACGGCTTGACAAATCTGGAGAGTAAAACGTTGCCACAATAAAATGCCACATTAGTTGCACTTGTGTTCTCTTTCTTAAAGGTTACTGCGAGAGTAAAGTAAATCCAGTGGGAATTATAGCAGTGATCAGTAATCAATCGAAAACTAGGAAAACAAATAATCTAGCGTAGGTGACACACTTAACAGCCCACTGTGGTTCACCTAAGGTTCACTAAGTCCTTCAACACTGGTTTCAGAAGTGGTTAGAAGTCTGCAATGCTCAGATCTTGAGAATGCACAGCGAACCTTCATCGCTCGCGTAAATTCAGAAACCTAAATTATCGGAACGTTTGCAAATAGGCGAGAAATATATGTAATTTACACCTTGAAAATTTTCAAAGGACTGGTTCCAACATCTCTTCTCACTTCAATACGTTATGTTACTGTGTAGATTTAGTTACGTTAAGCTAAGGGCTTTTAGCAGCAATAGCCAGATGGATCCGGCCACCTACCAAGAGCACTGAGACTAGGCCACTAGGGCGATGACCCTGGAAAACGTAGTCAACAGGAAGAGAGATGGAAGGGAAGGGGGCGCAAGGAAAAGGCGGCAAAAAATAAACCTCACCCGAGAGGTGATAACTGAGTATCCAGCCAACACGAATATGGAAAGTGGTGGTTATCACCTCGGTGGTGAATGGGAGGGGCGGTAACGGCAGCAAAACTGCGATTTGCGTCTCTTTACTGAGCAAGTGAGCCAGAAACCCCGGTACAGATGACTTGGCGTCCCTGCAACGTAGTGGGGAAATGTAGACGAGGAATCAGCTAAAGACGATGATAGACAGCGAAAAAAAAAATTAAGAAGACTAAGTGAGAACTACATACCGCAAGCTGGCAACACACTATGCAAATACGAACCAACATACACATAACATGGAAGCATGAACACGATTTTTTTGACGAGAGAGGAGGGAAGGAGGGAGGGAGAGAGAGAGAGAGAGAGAGAGAGAGAGAGAGAGAGAGAGAGAGAGAGAGAGAGAGAGAGAGAGAGAAGAGAGAGAGAGAGAGAGAGAGAGAGAGAGAGAGAGAGAGAGAGAGAGAGAGAGAGAGAGAGAGAGAGACCCCTTACATCAAAAAAAAAAAAGTGGTGGTAGCTGGAAGACAAACGCAAGACGCAATGCAACCAGACAGAAAAAGAGGGGAACACAATGGCGTATTCTTCTCTATATTGACACGAGGAGGAGGAAAGAGGAGCTCTCCTTTGTGGTGCACCAGTCTTGTAGTCAACAAGTGGGGGAGGTATCACAGCCCACAGCCACACAATCATTAACCTGCCAAGAATCTTTCTTTACTAAGCCTCCCCCCCCCACACACAGCATCCTGCTGACACTATATGGTGTATTGCACGATATTTGCTGACGGTATAGGAAATTACAACACCTTAGTGCCGGTACAGGGAATTACATACCTCTGCTGACTGTACAGAGAATTTCACAGTCCCCTCTGACAGGGATACACCGATTCCTACTGGCAGTATGTGAGGTTACATTATCCCAGTTCACAATTTAAGAAATCGGATTCGAATGAAGTACAGCAGATACTTGTGGGGAAAAAAAAATTTCTTATGGTACAACGTTTCGATCATTATCAAGTGATACTGAGGACACAAAATTCGCACAAAAAATATACTCGTTGAATAAAGCAAATTGTCATCACAATAACTATGATTTCCAGGAAGACGTAAAGGGTATGCGAGCATACCTGTGTGTCTGTGACCTACCTGCACCTGTGTGTGACCTACCTGCACCTGTGTGTCTGTGACCTACCTGCACCTGTGTGTGACCTACCTGCACCTGTGTGTCTGTGACCTACCTGCACCTGTGTGTCTGTGACCTACCTGCACCTGTGTGTCTGTGACCTACCTGCACCTGTGTGTCTGTGACCTACCTGGACCTGTGTGTCTGTGACCTACCTGGACCTGTGTGTCTGTGACCTACCTGCACCTGTGTGTCTGTGACCTACCTGCACCTGTGTGTCTGTGACCTACCTGCACCTGTGTGTCTGTGACCTACCTGCACCTGTGTGTCTGTGACCTACCTGCACCTGTGTGTCTGTGACCTACCTGCACCTGTGTGTCTGTGACCTACCTGCACCTGTGTGTCTGTGACCTACCTGCACCTGTGTGTCTGTGACCTACCTGCACCTGTGTGTCTGTGACCTACCTGCACCTGTGTGTCTGTGACCTATCTGCAACTGTGTGCCTGTGGCCTACCTGCACCTGTGTGTATGTAACCTAAATGCACCTGTGTGCCTGTGACCTACCTGCACCTGTGTGTCTGTGACCTCCCTGCACCTGTGTGTCTGTGACCTACCTGCACCTGTGTGTCTGTGACCTACCTGCACCTGTGTGCCTGTGACCTACCTGCACCTGTGTGCCTGTGACCTACCTGCACCTGTGTGCCTGTGACCTACCTGCACCTGTATCCCTGTGATCTACCTGCACCTGTGTGCCTGTGACCTACCTGCACCTGTGTGCCTGTGACCTACCTGCACATGTGTGCCTGTGACCTACCTGCACCTGTGTGCCTGTGACCTACCTGCACCTGTGTGCCTGTGACCTACCTGCACTTGTGTGCCTGTGACCTTCCTGCACCTGTGTGCCTGTGACCTACCTGCACCTGTGTGCCTGTGACCTACCTGCACCTGTGACCTACTTCTACCTGTATCCCTGTGATCTACCTGCACATGTGTGCCTGTGACCTACCTGCACCTGTGTGAATGTGACCTACCTGCACCTGTGTGTCTGTGACCTACCTGCACCTGTATCCCTGTGACGCACCTGTGTGCCTATGACCTACCTGTACCTCTCTTGCAACCTTCTACGCCTATATTACTTAAGCCACAAGCCCCCAACACACCATGTTTCAAGAACAACCCAGGGGGCAGCATGGGTTTAGAACAGGTCACTCTTGCTTTTCGCAATTCGAGGATCATTACGACGTAATCCTGGATCCGCTGGAACACAAGTAAAATGTAAATGGAGTGTAAACTGCTTTTGCAATAGCCTTTGACAAATGCGACCATGGTGCAATAGCGTACAAAATGCTTGCAAAAGAAGTCGTCAGTGGTCAGTCGTCAGTGTTCAGTGGTCAGTCGTCACGTGAGGTCACAGACCCTGAGCTGCTTTGGGGATTAGCGTGGACGGTTACAAAGCATGGCTTGCTTCTGCAGTGTTTTAAAAACTGAGTTTGGAGAGTTGAAGGAGGAGGTCTTGCTTCTCCAGGAGGAGATTAGGAGGCTGAAGGTCCACCTCAATGGGCCTGGGAGAGAGTGTGAGGTGGTTGGAGATGTGGGGAATGAGGCTTCTAGCAGTGAGGTGCAGTCTGTCTCTCACTGTGAGGAGGCTGTAGGTGGGGAGGTAGCAACGGGTACCAGCAGTGAGGTGCAGCCCAGCACCTGCTACAAGTGGCGAGTTGTTCACAGTAATGGGAGGCGCATCAGAGTAAGGAAAGTTAAGAGTGAAGATCTGAAGGTAGGAAATCGCTTCTCTGTTCTCCAGGATGAATGTACTTCAGTGGCCAGTGAAGGTAAGGGTACTACTGCCCCTGCTAATGAAGGTAAGCGCATTCTTGTGGTTGGTGACTCTCAGGTAAGATATGTTGACCGTGCTTTTTGTAATAGGAATAAGAAGATGAGAGATAGAGTGTGCTTCCCTGGAGCTGGTGTTGGGGACATTGTCAACAGACTGGATAATATCATGTCAGGTAATGGGAACAAGCCCATTATCTGTCTCAGTGCTGGTGGAAATGATATTGGGAAGGGTAGGAGAGAAGAGCTGCTAGATAAGTACAGGTCAGCTATAGATTTCATTAAGTCTAAGGGAGGGATCCCAATCATATGTAGCATCTTGCCTAGAAGGGGAGTAGGAAATGAATGGTTGTCTAGGGCAATTGGTGTAAATTGCTGGCTAGACAGATACTGCAAGGAACTTGCAATCCCATTCATTGACAACTGGAACAACTTTTATGGCAAACATGATATGTATGCAAGGGATGGGGTTCATCTCTCTGGGGCAGGGGTGGTAGCACTTGCAGACTCGATTGAGAAGGCCATTGGTGAAATGCCTATGATTTTAAACTGATGGAAGATAGAGGTATGGGTGTGTGTGGGAAACAAGCAGGTTGCAACACTAGGGTTGGAAACAGTAAATGTATAAAAGGCATTCAGCATGAAGTTATAAATAAAGACAATAGAACAGGTCAGAAAACAAAGGGGGACAGCAGAGGGCAGCAAGGGACTAGCTCCCTTAAGGTTTACTATACTAATAGCAGGAGTGTTAGAAATAAGATAGATGAGCTAAGATTAATTGCAAGTGCAGGAAACATAGATATTATTGCTATAACAGAGACCTGGCTCAATCTGAAAGATAGAGAGATGCCATCTGAATGTCACATACAAGGCTATAAATTGTTCCACACTGACAGGGTCAACAGGAAAGGTGGTGGAGTAGCGATGTATGTCAGAGACAATTTAAATTGTTGTGTTAGACAAGATATTAAATTAGAAGCGTCAGCCACTGAATCTGTTTGGTTACAGCTTCTCGAGGGCCGAGAAAAACTAATTTTGGGTGTGATTTACAGGGCCCCAAATCTTGATAGGGAGTGCAGTAAACTTCTATGGGACGAAATTCGTAAGGCATCTACATACGAAAATGTTGTGCTAATGGGAGATTTCAACTATAGACAGATTGACTGGAGCAATTTGACAGGAAATTTAGAGTCGGGTGACTTTCTTGATACGATCCAGGATTGTTTTTTAAAACAGTTTGTGACAGAGCCAACTAGGGGAAATAACCTCCTTGACTTGGTTCTTGCCAGTAGGGAAACACTAATTAATAATCTTGAGGTTAATGATGAGCTTGGGGAGAGTGATCACAAATCACTCAGTTTTAACATATCATGGAATTCCCCTAATAATGGCAATCAAGTCTCCGTCCCTGACTTTCGCTTGGCTGATTTCATAGGACTGAAAAATTACTTAGGTGGGCTGAACTGGAATGACCTGACTAGGGGTCAGGTAGGTGGTGATGGTTGCCGATATGATGCTTTCCAGGGCATAGTTCTAGCTGCTCAGTCAAATTATGTTCCAAATAGGGAAATCAGATCAAACAAAAATGATCCTAAATGGATGAACAATAGATTAAAATATCTGATTGGTCAAAAGAGAGGCATATATAGGCAAATCAAAAGAGGAGAGGGGCAATTAAGAAATCGATATATTCAGTTAAAGAGAGAAATAAAAAAGGGAATTAGAAAAGCAAAAAGAGATTATGAGGTTAAAGTTGCAAGAGAATCGAAGACTAACCCAAAAGGATTCTTTCAGGTATACAGAAGTAAGATCAGGGACAAGATAGGCCCACTCAAAAGTTCCTCGGGTCAGCTCACTGACAGTGATAAGGAAATGTGTAGAATTTTTAACACATACTTCCTCTCAGTTTTTACACAGGAGGATACCAGTGATATTCCAGTAATGATAAATTATGTAGAACAGGACGATAATAAACTGTGCACTATTAGGGTCACAAGTGACATGGTCCTTAGGCAAATAGATAAATTAAAACCTAACAAATCCCCAGGCCCTGATGAACTGTATGCAAGGGTTCTAAAGGAATGTAAAGAGGAGCTTAGCACACCTTTGGCTAATCTTTTCAACATATCACTACAAACTGGCATGGTGCCAGATAAGTGGAAAATGGCAAATGTGATACCTATTTTCAAAACAGGTGACAGGTCCTTAGCTTCGAACTATAGACCAATAAGCCTAACCTCCATAGTGGGAAAATTTATGGAATCAATAATTGCCGAGGCAGTTCGTAGCCACCTTGAAAAGCATAAATTAATCAACGAATCTCAGCATGGTTTTACAAAGGGACGTTCCTGCCTTACGAATTTATTAACTTTTTTCACTAAGGTATTTGAGGAGGTAGATCATGGTAACGAATATGATATTGTGTATATGGACTTCAGTAAGGCTTTTGACAGGGTCCCACATCAGAGACTATTGAGGAAAATTAAAGCACATGGAATAGGAGGAGAAATTTTTTCCTGGATAGAGGCATGGTTGACAAATAGGCAGCAGAGAGTTTGCATAAATGGGGAGAAATCAGAGTGGGGAAGCGTCACGAGCGGTGTTCCACAGGGGTCAGTGTTGGGCCCCCTGCTGTTCACAATCTACATAAACGACATAGATGAGGGCATAAAGAGCGACATCGGCAAGTTTGCCGATGACACCAAAATAGGCCGTCGAATTCATTCTGACGAGGACATTCGAGCACTCCAGGAAGATTTGAATAGACTGATGCAGTGGTCGGAGAAGTGGCAGATGCAGTTTAATATAGACAAATGCAAAGTTCTAAATGTTGGACAGGACAATAACCATGCCACATATAAACTAAATAATGTAGATCTTAATATTACGGATTGCGAAAAAGATTTAGGAGTTCTGGTTAGCAGTAATCTGAAACCAAGACAACAGTGCATAAGTGTTCGCAATAAAGCTAATAGAATCCTTGGCTTCATATCAAGAAGCATAAATAATAGGAGTCCTCAGGTTGTTCTTCAACTCTATACATCCTTGGTTAGGCCTCATTTAGATTATGCTGCACAGTTTTGGTCACCGTATTACAGAATGGATATAAATTCTCTGGAAAATGTACAAAGGAGGATGACAAAGATGATCCCATGTATCAGAAACCTTCCCTATGAGGATAGACTAAGGGCCCTGAAACTGCACTCTCTAGAAAGACGTAGAATTAGGGGGGATATGATTGAGGTTTATAAGTGGAAGACAGGAATAAATAAAGGGGATGTAAATAGTGTGCTGATAATATCTAGCCTAGACAGGACTCGCAGCAATGGTTTTAAGTTGGAAAAATTCAGATTCAGGAGGGATATAGGAAAGTACTGGTTTGGTAATAGAGTTGTGGATGAGTGGAACAAACTCCCAAGTACCGTTATAGAGGCCAGAACGTTGTGTAGCTTTAAAAATAGGTTGGATAAATACATGAGTAGATGTGGGTGGGTGTGAGTTAGACCTGATAGCTTGTGCTAACGGGTCGGTTGCCGTGTTCCTCCCTTGAGTCAATGTGACCTGACCTGACTAGGTTGGGTGCATTGGCTTAAGCCGGTAGGGACTTGGACCTGCCTCGCATGGGCCAGTAGGCCTTCTGCAGTGTTCCTTCGTTCTTATGTTCTTATGTTCTTAAGAGTGGTCAGATAGATACTTAACGTCTTGGCAAACAGAACCCAGAGAATAATAGTAAACAAAAATCAGGGGCTGCCACAGAGAAAAGCTCTGTCACACAATCAAGGCATAATAATCCCCCACTTCTCTTTCTAATTCTTAGGTCTGAAATGGACAGGAACATAAAATCATAGCACCGTATCACCCTTTGCTGATTATACTAGAATTTATGTGAGAGGGGCTCTGGTGGCCTGGTGGTTAACGCTCTCGCTTCACACGGTGAGGGCCTGGGTTCGATTCCCAGCCAGAGTAGAAACATTGGACGTGTTTCTTTCCACCTGTTGTCTATGTTCCCCATCAGTAAAATGGGTACCTGGGTGTTAGTCGACTGGTGTGGGTCGCATCCTGGGACACTGACCTAAGGAGGCCTGGTCACAGACCGGGCCGCGGGGGCGTTGACCCCCGGAACTCTCTCCAGATAAACTCTCCAGAAACTCCAGAGTGACGTCCATCGACGATACACCGAACCTTGTAATAATGTTGGTAGAATTACAGACAATATGCTAGGTAAAAAGGACACTAGTGCAACTAATGTGACATTTTACTGTGGGAACGTTTTGCTCTCCAGGAGCTTTCGCCCCGAGCCTCTCTTTTCAGAGCCAATCAGAACGCACGCTCACTGCCTGTATCACATGACCATTCCGCGTGAATCCTTTGTTTCTGAACTCAGGTGACCTGACCCCGATCTGACCTGACCCCGCACCTCCTGCTAGCAACCTATTTGGCGCCAGTGAGGCAGCCAACTGGGATGACCAACACAGATATCTTTGTGTAATATAGCAAAGGCTTTTATAAGAAAATAGTCACATATAACACTAAACAAGAAGAAAACAAAATCTTATGTCACAACTGGTCTCAAATTTTCACACCCAAAGGAATCACCTCTCATCAGAACAATTCCTTCAGAAACGAGGTAAATTACCAAATGATCACTAGCTGTCTTCAAGAAGGATCTTGATAAGTTCCTCAAGTTAGTTCCTGATCGTCAAGTCTGTAATGTAGGACTGCGTGCGGCCTCATGTGACAGCGGATCACGAGGGTGATGGCCCCCCAGAACAGTCTTCGTAACCACAGCAAAGAATGTGAGATGTGCTGGACGCGGTGAAAGAGGCAGGGACACGGTGTCTGGGCAACATAAATATGATATACGGGGAAATACATTCACGCTCCCTCTCCCAACCCAGGTACACTTACCTGCTTCCCCCTTCTCATTACCTCCTAACTCCATTCTCTCTCTCAGGAACTAGAAATAGCTATCCCACTACTAAAATATAACGATCTCCACGCTGGAATATGATGCAAAAGAAAACAGAATTCATACAAAATTTACCCAAGACCAAACAAAACTTTATATGTAGATTACCTGTAAATAGTTCCGGGACTCACTGCCTCCCCCGAGACCCGGTCCCAGACCAGGCCTCCTGGCTGACAGCCTGATTACTTAGGGTAAAACTCTGATCCTTGGGGATTTCAATCAGGGCAGTCACATTAGCAAATTTCCTGAGGCAATATATGAAGAAGCCACCGACGATAGCAGAGACTGATAAACCACACAGAGCAAAAGGAGACGTGTAATAGCACACTTTCCGTTACACGAGTCTTTATCGCGTATAAGAACATAAAGAAGGAGCACTGCAGCAGGCCTACTGGTCCATGCTTGGCAAGTTCAATTCACTTACTGGCCCAAGTCAGGCAAGTTCAACTCACACTCACCCACACCTACTCGTATATTCGTCTAACCTATTTATAAAACTACACAGCGTTTTAGCTTTAATGACGTTACTCGGGAGTTTGTTCCACTCTTCCACAACTCTTTTACCAAACCAGTGTGTTTCCATATCCTTTCTAAATCTAATTTTTTTTTCCAACTTGAGCCCATTCCTGCGAGTATATGCTAGGTAAAATGAACAGATGCAACTAATGTGACATTTTGTTCTGGCAACGATTGGCTCTTCGGGAGCTTTATCAAGCCGTTACCTAATATTTTGTTGGCTATGCTACCATCATTACTACTGTATTTTCCGGCATATAAGACGCACAGAAGAAGTATCATTAATGGTAAATCAGTAATCATATTCAAGGGTTAATTATCCTCTTACTTAAGGTAAAGCATAACTCAAAGCCTACCCTTGAATCCGACCTTGAGCATATAAGGCGCAGGGTGATTTTTCCAAGGCTTCTTGCGGGATAAAATACGCGCCTTATATGCCGAAAAATACGGTAAGTATAAGTCTCATGTAGGAGAAACATCGAGCTTTTGTGTGACTCGTATTGCTGTAAGTTTCTTTTTAAACTCCTAAGGGTTAAAATATATTTCAACCATCGAGAAACCAGCAAGGCTGGACCTAACAGTCTTCCTAAGTAAATGAGGGTGCCTTGATGCTGGGGAAGGGATGCCTTGATGCTGGGGAAGGGGTGCCTTGATGCTGGGGAAGGGGTGCCCTTGTGCTGAGAAAGAGGTGCCCTTGTGCTGGGGAAGAGGTGCCTTGATGCTAGGGAAGGGGTGCCTTGATGCTGGGGAAGGGGTACATTGATGCTGTGGAAGGGGTGCCTTGATGCTGGGGAAGGGGTGCCTTGATGCTGGGGAAGGGGTGCCCTGATGCTGGGGAAGGGGTGCCCTGATGCCGGGGAAGGGGTGCCCTTGTGCTGGGGAAGGGGTGCCCTGGTGCTGGGGAAGGAGTGCCCTGGTGCTGGGAAGGGGGTGCCCTGATGCCGGGGAAGGAGTAACCTGATGCTGGGGAAGGGGTGCCCTGGTGCTGGGAAGGGGGTGCCCTGATGCCGGGGAAGGGGGTGCCCTGATGCCAGGGAAGGGGTGCCTTGATGCTGAGGAAGGGGTGCCCTGGTGCTGGGAAGGGGATGCCCTGATGCTGGGGAAGGGGGTACCCTGATGCTGAGAAAGGGGTGCCCTGGTGCCGGGGAAGGGGTGCCCTGATGCTCGGGAAGGGGTGCCCTGATGCCGGAGAAGGGGTGCCCTGATGCTGGGGAAGGGGTGCCCTGATGCTGGGGAAGGGGTGCCCTGATGCCGGGGAAGGGGTGTCCTGATGCTGGGGAAGGCTATCCTCCCCTTCCTTTAATCAAACCGGATTACCTCCCATTCCACAGACACTATTACCCCCCACCCCCCGTGGGTATAGTTTTTCCCTATGGACACAAGCACGAATGAGAAGGTTCTTAATGATATAATAATAATAACATGCAGAGTTCAGTGGATGAACCTCGTAACAAAATGCTGATCATCATCATTTGTACGTGCGGAGAACAACACATTGTTTGCAAGTGGCGAAGCACACACACCCATCTCACTTCTCTTTCTCACCTTTTTCGCTCTCCTTACTTATTCTCCTCTTTTGCTTCCCTCTTCCCTCTCCTCCCTCATCTAGTTCTCTCACTTTTTTCTCTCGCCTTCCCCAAACCTCTCACATTTCTCACTCTTTTCTACCCTCTCGCTTCCATCTCACTTTCCTGTGTGCTCCAGGGAGCTCATCCTTGCTTAGAACATAAGAAAGGAGGAACACTGCAGCAGGCCCATTGGCTCATACTAGGCAGGTCCTTCTCAAACCCAAACTCTCACTTCTCTTCCCTTTCGCTTCCATTTTTCTCACTTTCGAGTGTGCTCTCAGCATCAGTGGCAGGACCTGGGAGCTCATCCTTGCTTAGGGGAGTGTAGCTGCTAGACGTGAGGGAGAGATGAACACGGGGCGACAGACTGAAAATGGATAGATAAAACAGGGAGCAAGGATGATAAAGAATTTGAAATGGCGAAGTGGATAAGAGAGAGAGAGAGAGAGAGAGAGAGAGAGAGAGAGGGTGACTTTAAGGATAGAAAAATGAGAAATAGTGTATTATTTTAACAAAGAAACATTAAACCCGATTCTGTCATTGCCTAGGGAAGAGGAGAAAATCAGCTCTGATCTGTATAAGGGGAGGATAACTCCAGTTCCTTGGATCAGCAGCAAGACGACAAAAATCTTGAAGAAGATGAAAGCAGAAAAGGGTGAGACCCCTTAAAGATGAGAGTGAGACGAGGAAGATCAGAGCAATGAAGACAGCCAGGGGTCTGTTGGTAATCTCCCTAACGTATGAGAGAAGGGGGCTGAAAAATCTTGGTTCAATCGCACTAAGTTTTCCCTTAGTGTACTTACAGCACACCTGCTTTAATTGAGGTATTTTGCACCGTCTGCCAAGAATCTTACATTTATGTGGAATGATTTGTATGTGCAGATTTGGAACTAATTCTAGAGTTTTTCAAATATAGATTATATTGTATCTTCGTAGTCTATGTTCCAAGGAGTACAGATCGACGTGACTTTAGACGTTCTCAGTAAATCAGTTGCTTGACTGAATCTATGAGAGCAGTGAAGGTTCTCTTCACATTCTCCAGACCATGGAGCTGAACTCTTCTCCAGGCTGAGGGACTATCTCAAATACTTTTTCTCCAAGGTTGATGGACTGATTATATCGTCTTTATTACTACTACTCCCTCTGTATTTGACTGAAGCCTACTATGTAGGCGAAACGTTTCATCAGTATCCCCAATTGTTGCAATTGTGTTTTAATCTTCAACTTGTTGGTATTTAACACCATTTTCAACAATACAGCAGTATTCCAGCCTAGAGAGAACAAGTGACTTAGAGTATCAATGGCTTGCCATCTTTCTGAAGGTTCTAGTTATCTCGCCTACCATTTTCCTTGCGGTTGCAATAGTGAATCTGTTGTAATCCTTTAAGGTGAGATCT
>NC_091292.1:28709402-28756902 GCF_038502225.1 Cherax quadricarinatus | reverse complement strand
AACACTACCCTCCTGGCTCCACCACTACCCTCCTGGCTTCACCACCACCCTCCTGGCTCCAACACTACCCTCCTGGCTCCACCACTACCCTCCTGGCTCCACCACTACCCTCCTGGCTCCACCACTACCCTCGTGGCTCCAACACTACCCTCCTGGCTTCACCACCACCCTCCTGGCTCCAACACTACCCTACTGGCTCCAACACTACCCTACTGGCTCCAACACTACCCTCCTGGCTCCACCACCACCCTCCTGGCTCCATCACTACCCTCCTGGCTCCACCACCACCCTCCTGGCTTCACCACCACCCTCCTGGCTCCACCACTACCCTCGTGGCTCCAACACTACCCTCCTGGCTTCACCACCACCCTCCTGGCTCCAACACTACCCTCCTGGCTCCACCACTACCCTCCTGGCTTCACCACCACCCTCCTGGCTCCAACACTACCCTCCTGGCTCCACCACTACCCTCCTGGCTCCACCACTACCCTCCTGGCTCCACCACTACCCTCGTGGCTCCAACACTACCCTCCTGGCTTCACCACCACCCTCCTGGCTCCAACACTACCCTACTGGCTCCAACACTACCCTCCTGGCTCCAACAACACCCTCCTGGCTCCAACACTACCCTCCTGGCTCCACCACCACCCTCCTGGCTCCACCACCACCCTCCTGGCTCCATCACTACCCTCCTGGCTCCACCACTGCCCTCCTGGCTCCACCACTGCCCTCCTGGCTTCACCACCACCGTCCAGGCTCCACCACTACCCTCCTGGCTCCACCACCACCCTCCTGGCTCCACCACCACCCTCTTGGCTCCACCACCACCCTCCTGGCTCCACCACTACCCTCCTGGCTCCACCACTAACCTCCTGGCTCCACCACTAACCTCCTGGCTACACCACCACCATCCTGGCTCCACCACTGCCCTCCTGGATCCACCACTGCGCTCCTGGCTCCAACACTACCCTCGTGGCTCCAACACTACCCTCCTGGCTACACCACTACCCTCCTGGCTCCACCACTACCCTCCTGGCTCCACCACTACCCTCCTGGTTCCACCACTACCCTCCTGGCCCCACCACTACCCTCCTGGCTCCACCACTACCCACCTGGCTCCAACACTAACCACCTGGCTCCAACACTACCCTCCTGGCTCCAAAACTACCCTCATGGCTCCAACACTACCCTCCTGGCTCCACCACCACCCTCCTGGCTCCACCACCACCCTCCTGGCTCCAACACTACTCTCCTGGCTCCAACACTACTCTCCTGGCTCCACCACCACCCTCCTGGCTCCACCACCACCCTCCTGGCTCAACCACCACCCGCCTGGTTCCAACACTACTCTCCTGCTCCACCACCACACTCCTGGCTCCACCACTACCCTCCTGGCTCCAACACTGCCCTTCTGGCTCCACCACTACCCTCCTGGCTCCAACACTACCCTCCTGGCTCCAACACTACCCTCCTGGCTCCAACACTACCCTCCTGGCTCCATCACTACCCTCCTGGCTCCAACACTACCCTCCTGGCTCCACCACTACCCTCCTGGCTCCAACACTACCCTCCTGGCTCCAACACTACCCTCCTGGATCCACCACCACCCTCCTGGCTCCATCACTACCCTCCTGGCTCCATCACCACCCTCCTGGCTCCAACACTACCCTCCTGGCTCCAACGCTACTCTCCTGGCTCCATCACTACCCTCCTGGCTCCAACACTACCCTACTGGCTCCACCACTACCCTCCTGGCTCCAACGCTACTCTCCTGGCTCCATCACTACCCTCCTGGCTCCAACACTACCCTACTGGCTCCACCACTACCCTCCTGGCTCCAACACTACCCTCCTGGCTCCAACACTACTCTCCTGGCTCCAACACTACCCTCCTGGCTCCAACACTACCCTCCTGGCTCCATCACTACCCTCCTGGCTCCACCACTACCCTCCTGGCTCCACCACTACCCTCCTGGCTCCAACACTACCCGCCTGGCTCCAACACTACCCTCCTGGCCCCACCACTACCCTCCTGGCTCCACTACTACCCTCCTGGCTCCACCACTACCCTCCTGGCTCCAACACTACCCACCTGGCTCCAACACCACCCTCCTGGCTCCAACAATACTCTCCTGGCTCCAACACTACCCTCCTGGCTCCAACACTACTCTCCTGGCTCCAACACTACCCTCCTGGCCCCACCACTACCCTCCTGGCTCCACCACTACCCTCCTGGCTCCACCACTACCCTCCTGGCTCCAACACTACCCACCTGGCTCCAACACCACCCTCCTGGCTTAAACACTACTCTCCTGGCTCCAACACTACTCTCCTGGCTCCAACACTTCCCTCCTCGCTCCACCACTAACCTCTTGGCTCCACCACTAACCTCCTGGCTCCAACACTACTCTCCTGGCTTCACCACCACCCTCCTGGCTCCACCACCACCCTCCTGGCTCCACCACCACCCTCCTGGCTCCACCACCACCCTCCTGGCTCCACCACCACCCTCCTGGCTCCACCACTACCCTCCTGGTTTCACCAGTATCCTCCTGGCTCCAGCACTACCCTCCTGACTCCAACACTACCCTCCTGGCTCCATCACCACCCTCCTGGCTCCAACACTACCCTCCTGGCTCCATCACCACCCTCCTTGCTCCACCACCACCCTCCTGGCTCCAACACTACCCTCCTGGCTCCAAAAACTTCCCTCCTCGCTTCACCACTAACCTCCTGGCTCCACCACTAACCTCCTGGCTCCACCACTAACCTCCTCGCTCCAACACTACCCTCCTGGCTTCACCACTACCCTCCTGGCTCCACCACTATCCTCCTGGCTCCAACACTACCCTCCTGGCTCCACCACCACCCTCCTGGCTCCAACACTACCCTCCTGGCTCAACCACTAACCTCCTGGCTCCACCACCATCCTCCTGGCTCCACCACTACCCTCCTGGCTCCACCACCACCCTCCTGGCTCCACCACCACCCTCCTGGCTCCAACACTACCCTCCTGGCTCCACCACCACCCTCCTGGCTGGACCACCACCACCCGCCTGGCTCCAACACTACTCTCCTGCTCCACCACCACCCTCCTGGCGCCTCCACTACCCTCCTGCCTCCAACACTACCCTCCTGGCTCCACCACTTCCCTTATGGCTCCACCACTACCCTCCTGGCTCCACCACTACCCTCCTGGCTCCAACACTACCCTCCTCGCTCCAACACTACCCTCCTGGCTCCAACACTACCCTTCTGGCTCCAACACTACACTCCTGGCTCCACCACTACCCTCCTGGCTCCATCACTACCCTCCTGGCTCCATCACTACCCTCCTGGCTCCAACACTACTCTCCTGGCTCCAACGCTACCCTCCTGGCTCCACCACTACCCTCCTGGCTCCAACACTACCCTCCTGGCTCCAACACTACTCTCCTGGCTACAACACTACCCTTCTGGCTCCCCCACTTCCCTCCTGGCTCCAACACTACTCTCCTGGCTCCAACACTACTCTCCTGGCTCCAACACTACCCTCCTGACTCCACCACTACCCTCCTGGCTCCAACACTACCCGCCTGGCTCCACCACTACCCTACTGGCCCCACCACTACCCTCCTGGCTCCACCACTACCCTCCTGGCTCCAACACTACCCACCTGACTCCAACACTACCCTCCTGGCTCCAACACTACTCTCCTGGCTCCAACACTACCCTCCTGGCTCAAACACTACCCTCCTGGCTCCAACACTTCCCTCCTCGCTCCACCACTAACCTCCTGGCTCCACCACTAACCTCCTGGCTCCAACACTACCCTCCTGGCTTCACCACTACACTCCTGGCTCCAAAACTACCCTCCTGGCTCCACAACCACCCTCCTGGCTCCAACACTACCCTCCTGGCTCAACCACTAACCTCCTGGCTCCACCACCACCCTCCTGGCTCCACCACTACCCTCCTGGCTCCACCATCACCCTCCTGGCTCCACCACCACCCTCCTGGCTCCAACACTACCCTCCTGGCTCCACCACCACCCTACTGGCTCCACCACCACCCTCCTGGCTCCACCACCACCCTCCTGGCTCCAACACTACCCTCCTGGCTCCACCACCACCCTCCTGGCTCCACCACCACCCACCTGGCTCCAACACTACTCTCCTCCTCCACCACAACCCTCCTGGCTCCACCACTGCCCTCCTGGCTCCACCACTGCGCTCCTGGCTCCATCGCTACCCTCCTGGCTCCACCACTACCCTCCTGACTCCACCACTACCCTCCTGGCTCCAACACTACCCGCCTGGCTCCACCACTACCCTCCTGGCTCCACCACTACCCTCCTGACTCCACCACTACCCTCCTGGCTCCAACACTACCCGCCTGGCTCCACCACTACCCTCCTGGCTCCAACACTACCCACCTGACTCCAACACTACCTACCTGGCTCCAACACTACCCTCCTGGCTCCACCACTACCCTCCTGGCTCCAACACTACCCTCCTGACCCCATCACTACCCTCCTGGCTCCACCACTACCCTCCTGGCTCCAACACTACCCTCCTGGCTCCAACACTACGCTCCTGGCTCCAACACTACCCTCCTGGCTCCACCACTACCCTCCTGGCTCCAACACTACCCTCCTGGCTCCACCACCACCCTCCTGGCTGCACCACCGCCCTCCTGGCTCCAACACTACTCTCCTGGCTCCAACACTACCCTCCTGGCTTCAATACTACCCTCCTGGCTCCAACACTTCCCTCCTCGCTCCACCACTAACCTCCTGGCTCCACCACTAACCTAATGGCTCCAACACTACCCTCCTGGCTTTACTACCCTCCTGGCTCCACCACTATCCTCCTGGTTCCAATGCTACCCTCCTGGCTCCATCACCACCCTCCTGGCTCCAACACTACCCTCCTGGCTCAACCACTAACCTCCTGGCTCCACCACCACTCTCCTGGCTCCACAACTACCCTCCTCGCTCCACCACCACCCTCCTAGCTCCACCACCACCCTCCTGGCTCCAACACTACCCTCCTGGCTCCATCACCACCCTCCTGGCTCCACCACCACCCTCCTGGCTCCACCACCACCCTCCTGGCTCCACCACCACCCTCCTGGCTCCAACACTACCCTCCTGGCTCCACCACCACCCTCCTGGCTCCAGCACCACCCTCCTGGCTCCACCACCACCCTCCTGGCTCCAACACTACTCCCCTGCTCCACCACCACCCTCCTGGCTCCACCACTACCCTCCTGGCACCAACACTACCCTCCTGGCTCCACCACTACCCTCCTGGCTCCAACACTACCCTCCTGGCTCCAACACTACCCTCCTGGCTCCAATACTACCCTCCTGGCTCCAACACTACCCTCCTGGCTCCAACACTACCCTCCTGGCTCCAACACTACCCTCCTGGCTCCAACGCTACCCTCCTGGCTCCAACACTACTCTCCTTGCTCCACCACCACCCTCCTGGCTCCAACACTACCCTCCTGGCTCCATCACTACCCTCCTGGCTCCAACACTACCCTCCTGGCTCCAACACTACTCTCCTGGCTCCATCACTACCCTCCTGGTTCCAACACTACTCTCCTGGCTCCAAAACTACCGTCCTGGCTCCACCACTACCCTCCTGGCTCCAACACTAACCTCCTGGCTCCAACACTACCCTCCTGGCTCCAACACTACCCTCCTGGCTCCAACACTACCCTCCTGGCTCCAACACTACCCTCCTGGCTCCAACACTACCCTCCTGGCTCCGACACTACTCTCCTGTTAAATTAGACACATGTGCAACTCTTGGGTATCTTTATTGAGGAAACGTTTCGCCACACAGTGGCTTCATCAGTCCATACACAGGAGAAACTTGACGAACAGGAGGAGAACGAGGTAATCAGTCCCTCAGCCTTGAGTCGATGTGGTCAGTCCATCAATCTTGAATAGAATACGGCATATAAGCGGAGAAGCAGCTTATAAACCGTATGGCAGGAGAGGTGCAGCAGTCATAGGTGGTGTCACATTTGTCCAATGTGGAAGTAGGTCGTGCCCAAGGGTTAGGCAAGCGAAGAATTCCCAAGTATTAAGGCTGAGGGACTGATTACCTCATTCTCCTCCTCTCCTTACGCCTTCCTCTTTGTATTGGACTGATGAAGCCACTGTGTGGCGAAACGTTTCCTGGATAAAGATTCCCATATGCTGCATAAGTGTCTCAATCTTCAACTTGACGGTTTTTCACACCATTCATCACAACTGTCAGACACTGCAGCATCATGGGATCTTGTTACAAAGAATTCTTCAACACTTGTTCAACCTTTGGACGAAGACCTACTTCGACTAGTGGATGGTACCACTATGACCCCGCCTCCATCTGCTTCACGTCACCTCACTACAGTATATAAGCCACGTCTACGGCCCTATGCTGTACATTCTACAAGATGAAAGTTAAGACACATGTGCAACATCTGGATATCTTTATTGTAGTAGACGTTTCGCCATCCAGTGGCTTTATCAATACAGATTCTAGGACATAATAGGAAGACAGTAGAACTATATACAAAAGATGAGGTAATCAGTCCCTCGGCCTTGGAGTTAGTGTTCACAGCATCGTGGTGGAGGAGAGTCTGGAGACTTTTTATAGGCGTCAGTGAATGGGACGGGCAGCAGACGAGACTCCAAGGCCGAGGGACTGATTACCTCATCTTTTGTATATAGTTCTACTGTCTTCCTATTATGTCCTAGAATCTGTATTGATAAAGCCACTGGATGGCGAAACGTCTACTACAATAAAGATATCCAGATGTTGCACATGTGTCTTAACTTTCATATTGTCGGTATTTTATACCTTTCTTTGCACAACTTGTCAGACACTGCAACATCATGGAATCTTGGTTCAGAGGACATCTACAAGACCTTCTTCACGGCTGCTGCAACTAACCCATCTCTTTGGGAAGGACCTACTTCCACTGGGGAATCCCGCCTACCAGTGACTGACCTCGTCTGCTGCCCGTCCCATTCACTGACGCCTATAAAAAGCGCCAGTCTTCTTGCCTTTGCTCCAGACTCTCCTCCACCACGATGCTGTGAACACTAACTCCAAGGCCGAGGGACTGATTACCTCATCTTTTGTATATAGTTCTACTGTCTTCCTATTATGTCCTAGAATCTGTATTGATAAAGCCACTGGATGGCGAAACGTCTACTACAATAAAGATATCCAGATGTTGCACATGTGTCTTAACTTTCATATTGTCGGTATTTTATACCTTTCTTTGCACAACTTGTCAGACACTGCAACATCATGGAATCTTGGTTCAGAGGACATCTACAAGACCTTCTTCACGGCTGCTGCAACTAACCCATCTCTTTGGGAAGGACCTACTTCCACTGGGGAATCCCGCCTACCAGTGACTGACCTCGTCTGCTGCCCGTCCCATTCACTGACGCCTATAAAAAGCGCCAGTCTTCTTGCCTTTGCTCCAGACTCTCCTCCACCACGATGCTGTGAACACTAACTCCAAGGCCGAGGGACTGATTACCTCATCTTTTGTATATAGTTCTACTGTCTTCCTATTATGTCCTAGAATCTGTATTGATAAAGCCACTGGATGGCGAAACGTCTACTACAATAAAGATATCCAGATGTTGCACATGTGTCTTAACTTTCATATTGTCGGTATTTTATACCTTTCTTTGCACAACTTGTCAGACACTGCAACATCATGGAATCTTGGTTCAGAGGACATCTACAAGACCTTCTTCACGGCTGCTGCAACTAACCCATCTCTTTGGGAAGGACCTACTTCCACTGGGGAATCCCGCCTACCAGTGACTGACCTCGTCTGCTGCCCGTCCCATTCACTGACGCCTATAAAAAGCGCCAGTCTTCTTGCCTTTGCTCCAGACTCTCCTCCACCACGCTGCTGTGAACACTAACTCCATGGCCGAGGGACTGATTACCTCATCTTTTGTATATAGTTCTACTGTCTTCCTATTATGTCCTAGAATCTGTATTGATAAAGCCACTGGATGGCGAAACGTCTACTACAATAAAGATATCCAGATGTTGCACATGTGTCTTAACTTTCATATTGTCGGTATTTTATACCTTTCTTTGCACAACTTGTCAGACACTGCAACATCATGGAATCTTGGTTCAGAGGACATCTACAAGACCTTCTTCACGGCTGCTGCAACTAACCCATCTCTTTGGGAAGGACCTACTTCCACTGGGGAATCCCGCCTACCAGTGACTGACCTCGTCTGCTGCCCGTCCCATTCACTGACGCCTATAAAAAGCGCCAGTCTTCTTGCCTTTGCTCCAGACTCTCCTCCACCACGATGCTGTGAACACTAACTCCAAGGCCGAGGGACTGATTACCTCATCTTTTGTATATAGTTCTACTGTCTTCCTATTATGTCCTAGAATCTGTATTGATAAAGCCACTGGATGGCGAAACGTCTACTACAATAAAGATATCCAGATGTTGCACATGTGTCTTAACTTTCATATTGTCGGTATTTTATACCTTTCTTTGCACAACTTGTCAGACACTGCAACATCATGGAATCTTGGTTCAGAGGACATCTACAAGACCTTCTTCACGGCTGCTGCAACTAACCCATCTCTTTGGGAAGGACCTACTTCCACTGGGGAATCCCGCCTACCAGTGACTGACCTCGTCTGCTGCCCGTCCCATTCACTGACGCCTATAAAAAGCGCCAGTCTTCTTGCCTTTGCTCCAGACTCTCCTCCACCACGATGCTGTGAACACTAACTCCAAGGCCGAGGGACTGATTACCTCATCTTTTGTATATAGTTCTACTGTCTTCCTATTATGTCCTAGAATCTGTATTGATAAAGCCACTGGATGGCGAAACGTCTACTACAATAAAGATATCCAGATGTTGCACATGTGTCTTAACTTTCATATTGTCGGTATTTTATACCTTTCTTTGCACAACTTGTCAGACACTGCAACATCATGGAATCTTGGTTCAGAGGACATCTACAAGACCTTCTTCACGGCTGCTGCAACTAACCCATCTCTTTGGGAAGGACCTACTTCCACTGGGGAATCCCGCCTACCAGTGACTGACCTCGTCTGCTGCCCGTCCCATTCACTGACGCCTATAAAAAGCGCCAGTCTTCTTGCCTTTGCTCCAGACTCTCCTCCACCACGATGCTGTGAACCTCGTCTGCTGCAACTAACCCATCTCTTTGGGAAGGACCTACTTCCACTGGGGAATCCCGCCTACCAGTGACTGACCTCGTCTGCTGCCCGTCCCATTCACTGACGCCTATAAAAAGCGCCAGTCTTCTTGCCTTTGCTCCAGACTCTCCTCCACCACGATGCTGTGAACACTAACTCCAAGGCCGAGGGACTGATTACCTCATCTTTTGTATATAGTTCTACTGTCTTCCTATTATGTCCTAGAATCTGTATTGATAAAGCCACTGGATGGCGAAACGTCTACTACAATAAAGATATCCAGATGTTGCACATGTGTCTTAACTTTCATATTGTCGGTATTTTATACCTTTCTTTGCACAACTTGTCAGACACTGCAACATCATGGAATCTTGGTTCAGAGGACATCTACAAGACCTTCTTCACGGCTGCTGCAACTAACCCATCTCTTTGGGAAGGACCTACTTCCACTGGGGAATCCCGCCTACCAGTGACTGACCTCGTCTGCTGCCCGTCCCATTCACTGACGCCTATAAAAAGCGCCAGTCTTCTTGCCTTTGCTCCAGACTCTCCTCCACCACGATGCTGTGAACACTAACTCCAAGGCCGAGGGACTGATTACCTCATCTTTTGTATATAGTTCTACTGTCTTCCTATTATGTCCTAGAATCTGTATTGATAAAGCCACTGGATGGCGAAACGTCTACTACAATAAAGATATCCAGATGTTGCACATGTGTCTTAACTTTCATATTGTCGGTATTTTATACCTTTCTTTGCACAACATTCTACAAGATTGATGGACTGAACACATCGACTCCAGGTTGAGGGACTGATTACCTCATTCTCCTCCTCTCCTTACGCCCTCCTCTTTGTATTGGACTGATGAAGCCACTGTGTGGCGAAACGTTTCCTGAATAAAGATTCCCATATGCTGCATAAGTGTCTCAATCTTCAACACTTTGGTATCTTCCCTGAGGAAACGTTTCGCCACACAGTGATGAAGCCAATGTGTTGCGAAACGTTCCTTCAATAACGATACCCAAGTGTTGCTATTGTCTAATTTATCAACTTTAATACATGCTCCTACGTCTCTTCTACACGATGAAAGTACCAGTATAACCTGTACGACCAATCTAAGCATGTCATCAGTCAGGAGTCGTAGTCTGGGACCGGGATGTAGGGGTCAGGAGTCGTGGTCTGGGACCGGGATGTAGGGGTCAGGAGTCGTGGTCTGGGACCGGGATGTAGGGGTCAGGAGTCGTGGTCTGGGACCGGGATGTAGGGGTCAGGAGTTGTGGTCTGGGACCTGGATGTAGGGGTCAGGAGTCGTGGTCTGGGACCGGGATGTAGGGGTCAGGAGTCGTGGTCTAGGACCGGGATGTAGGGGTCAGGAGTCGTGGTCTAGGACCGGGATGTAGGGGTCAGGAGTCGTGGTCTGGGACCGGGATGTAGGGGTCAGGAGTCGTGGTCTAGGACCGGGATGTAGGGGTCAGGAGTCGTGGTCTGGGACCGGGATGTAGGGGTCAGGAGTCGTGGTCTGGGACCGGGATGTAGGGGTCAGGAGTCGTGGTCTGGGACCGGGATATAGGGGTCAGGAGTCGTGGTCTGGGACCGGGATATAGGGGTCAGGAGTCGTGGTCTGGGACCGGGATGTAGAGGTCAGGAGTCGTGGTCTGAGACCGGGATGTAGAGGTCAGTTGTCGTGGTCTGGAACCGGGATATAGGGGTCAGGAGTCGTGGTCTGGGACCGGGATATAGGGGTCAGGAGTCGTGGTCTGGGACAGGGATATAGGGGTCAGGAGTCGTGGTCTGGGACCGGGATATAGGGGTCAGGAGTCGTGGTCTGGGACAGGGATATAGGGGTCAGGAGTCGTGGTCTGGGACCGGGATATAGGGGTCAGGAGTCGTGGTCTGGGACCGGGATATAGGGGTCAGGAGTCGTGGTCTGGGACGGGGATATAGGGGTCAGGAGTCGTGGTCTGGGACCGGGATATAGGGGTCAGGAGTCGTGGTCTGGGACCGGGATATGGGGGTCAGGAGTCGTGGTCTGGGACAGGGATATAGGGGTCAGGAGTCGTGGTCTGGGACAGGGATATAGGGGTCAGGAGTCGTGGTCTGGGACCGGGATATAGGGGTCAGGAGTCGTGGTCTGGGACCGGGATATAGGGGTCAGGAGTCGTGGTCTGGGACCGGGATATAGGGGTCAGGAGTCGTGGTCTGGGACCGGGATATAGGGGTCAGGAGTCGTGGTCTGGGACCGGGATATAGGGGTCAGGAGTCGTGGTCTGGGACCGGGATATAGGGGTCAGGAGTCGTGGTCTGGGACCGGAATATAGGGGTCAGGAGTCGTGGTCTGGGACCGGGATATATGGGTCAGGAGTCGTGGTCTGGGACCGGGATATAGGGGTCAGGAGTCGTGGACTGGGACCGGGATATAGGGGTCAGGAGTCGTGGACTGGGACCGGGATATAGGGGTCAGGAGTCGTGGTCTGGGACCGGGATATAGGGGTCAGGAGTCGTGGTCTGGGACCGGGATATAGGGGTCAGGAGTCGTGGTCTGGGACCGGGATATAGGGGTCAGGAGTCGTGGTCTGGGACCGGGATATAGGGGTCAGGAGTCGTGGTCTGGGACCGGGATATAGGGGTCAGGAGTCGTGGTCTGGGACCGGGATATAGGGGTCAGGAGTCGTGGTCTGGGACCGGGATATATGGGTCAGGAGTCCAGAAATCAACAACAGGTAAATAATAAAATATTATTTATCACTGGCCAACAAAAAACGACAAGCCAGTGACTAGACAAACGAAAGATCATAACCAATGAACACACAAATAACATCGAACACAAGCAACAAACAACTATTATTCACAACAACAAACATTCAGAACAAACAACTACCACTCACAAACCACTCATAAGAAACGACCACTCATAACAAACGACCACTCATAACAAACGACCACTCATAACAAACGACCACTCATAACAAACGACCACTCATAACAAACGACCACTCATAACAAACGACCATTCATAACAAACGACCACTCATAACAAACGACTACTTATAGATGACTACTCATAAATAAAGCAATCATTTAAACACACAAAAAAATTAGATTAGATTAGATTAAATTCTATTATGTAAATCTCAAATTCGAACGACGTATACCTGTGACCTGTTTTGAGAGTTGTCCTACAGCCCGGCCCTGGACCAGGCTTGGACACCACAACACAACTAACGAGGTTTCACCACTTGGTATATAATACACACAGGTTGTAGTGATAGGGTACTTGGGATATTTCATCATGAAAACGTTTCGGTCCTGGGACCTTGTTCACTCCAAGCCGCATGTCCGTGTCCGTAAAATATCCTCAATGTGTGTTCATGTGTCGTGAGCCATAATAACTAATGATACAGAATATTTCACAACCACTTGTTATACAGGAGGGCCCCACTTTACAGCGCTTTGCTTTACAGCGTTTCGTTAATGCAGCGGTTTTCAATTATACCCACTCTTCATTTACTCGGACTTACTAAAACAAATATGTTCACCACTCACCTTAAAATGCTTTCGTCCTTAGCTTATAGTAAGTAATGTGTCTACTGTATATACATTTTTTTAAGACTAGCTCTATTGCTCACTTAATATATAATAGTGTAAACATGTTATTAGGCTTTTATATGTGATTGAAAGTGAAAAAAAATGGCTGTTTCTCTTTACAGCAGTAGCCTGGAACTTAACCTGCTGTATAAGCGGGGCCCGCCTGTACTGAAGTATTTCAGTTACCTATCTATAGGGAAAGTAAATTGCTTCAACACCGATAGTCGACTCCTGGGGTGATCGCCCCCCTTCCCAAGGCCCGGTCCCAGACCCAGCACTTCTGATCCATCAGGTTTTTGGCGCTAGCAGCACCAACCTCCTACCTACCTCTAGGCAGGGAGGTAGCAGCACGCAGTCCAGCGTAGGCTGACAAAGCCTAGATAAACAAAACAATTCATTGTTTAATATTAAAACATTTACATGCATATTCACGTGTTGAAAGATGAAGCTGAATTAAGTCTTTTATGTGATATATTATGGAAGGGACAAATAGGACTTGACAGGTGAGATGTATTGATGTAGGTGGAATTATACAGGAAAGCTAGGGAGATTATAGGGAATCTAGGGAGATCATGGGGCATCCAGAGACTAATTATGCTTAACAATTGAGGGATTATAGAAACTTATGGGCAAGCTGGCAAAGGTGTGTGTGTGTGTACTCACCCAATTGTGGTTGCAGGGGTCGATTCATAGCTCCTTGCTCCGCCTTTTCACTAGTCGCTACTGGCTCACTCCCTACTCTGTGAGCTTTATCATACCTCTTCTTAAAGCCGTGTGTGTGTGTGTGTGTATGTGTGTGACAGGAGAGAGAGTAGAGACTGTCCCAGCCGGAAAAGGCTGCAGTATTTTCAGTATTTACTGTTGATGTATACAAAGTTAATACTGTAGTGCTGAAGAAAGTTGACGGATCTCAATAACATTTGCTGGAGAAGAAGCCTCGCAAAGAGTGTCAACACTACACCCACTTTGTTGCTACAACCTTCACGCCCACACCACTCACCACAACAGTCTGCTGCTACGAATAATCCAATTTTCCCCTTAGACAATGCATCAAGTTTGATAACCAAAAAATATGAAAATAAGCCCCAGGTGATTCAGCCTGGGGTCAAGACATTACCCACGATCCATCCCACCCCCAAAATCTTCGAGGCTTCGGGTGTGTTGCTCTTCCCAGCCTGCCCTTCCACCTATCTTCCCACCTACCCTTCCACCCTCAAGGAGGGTTGAGCAATATACGTGACGGATGACCCAAACTTGTCTTGACACATCTGGCTTAAAAATGCTAAAGAGATAATATCTCAGGTATTATGTTTTGCTGTGGTAATATCCTGGCCACCCTCTCGTAGAGGAGCTGCTAGGCTTCCATTACTATTATTATTATTATTATTATTATTATTATTATTATTATTATTATTATTTGATAAATCTATCACCGTATTGGTGATAGAATGATGAAGTTTCCTTGAGCAGAGGTGGCCCACCGTTACCTCTGTTCACATATTATTTTCATCCACCTGTTACTTTCACCCACCTGTTACTATTATCCACCTGTTACTTTCACCCACCTGTTACTATTATCCACCTGTTACTTTCATCCTCTTGACTACAAACTTTGCTGTACTCTTTACAGACGTATGGTGTTGAAGGCACATTCCACTTCTCACAACTAACCCACAAGTTCCACATCAATCCAAAGACAACGTTTCGGTCCACTGGTAAAGGTTCAGGACCGAAACGTCTTGAGAGTGGTCCAGAACGGATCAAAATGTACTTAGTACGTTGTGACAGCAGTGAGTTGGTTTGGGACACGGCTCTCCAATGTCTTCCAGACACATATAATTGAGTATAACTCTGTTCTTCACTCCAGATAGCACATTCCAGGCATAATGAGGAGTTCCTTGTAGTTTAAGTGGTTTATTCAGTCTGTGCAGTTAGTAAATGAAGCCTGTACACATTTACGCTCTAATATTGCGACCTCAGAGAAAGGACGCAGTAACTATATTGTATAGTCTTGTCATATAGTTTTATATCTCTGATATTTCATTAATAGCTAAAACGAAAACTTCGTGCTTTATACTATTATCTGACTTATTATATTAGCTTATGCATGTAGGTAGGATGTAACAGCTACATCTCTCATTGTGCTCGCTGTTGGAGTTTTGGTTGGTTGCCAGTACTTGCAAGCTACCTGCCCGCATGTTATACTGTTCGTATCAGGTGCTACCTAGTACGAGTCACCTGGCGTCGGGGCTGCCGACCTTGCCTCACACACTAGTTGTTGCTCTTGGAGGCAACATGCTCTCTGTCAATCTGTCTGGGAAATGCTAGTCTCCTCAGCTCGTGTCATTTAGACTGTTTTTTATGTAGTATGTCTCCGTTGGTAAGCCGGAACAGACATCTCGTAACTGTTCACAGAGCATTATCTAGACCTAGTGATATTTGACATTTCCAGAGATTGTGTTATGGAGACACTTTTTCTCTCTGGTCCCAAGTCAAACTCTCAACCAACACAGTTTTGGCATCTATGCACTATCTTAGTCTGGGAATTAGAATCGCTGAACTCTGTTTCAGTAATAAGGGAATTTTATGCTTTCAGTGAGGATTTTCTGATGGTCCCCTAGTTAGGCTCGTTTTTGTCTCCTTGTTCCTTGCCTGATGCTGTGTTTTTATTTGCTGCTTCGAGCATTACTGCTGTTTGGTGCATACGTCGTCGTCATATTGTTTAAGCAAGCTGTTTGAGTGCCTTGATGGTCAAAAAGTTAGTTTATTTAGGAACTTCTTGTCGTCAGACACATCTTAAGTTGAGCAGAGTCTTACTGAGCACATATCGAGCATTACTAAGCACACACATACTTATATTATTTTAGTATTAACGAGTAAATCTCATAGCAACGTACCAGACGGTACATATTAAGAATATTAAAGTTTATAGTACGTATATTTAATGTGTCCTTAGCACCATATACTTGTATATACAAATTAAGAATAAATATCACTAAAAAATATATGTTATACTCCAAGATTTGTGTAGGAGCTTTTCTTGAATATTCAAGTTACTTCAATTGTAATTATTACCACCTAGACACCTTTGTTATTAAAAATCTAAGCTTATATTTAGTTGATTTATATTCATCCAATTGTGATTCCAAAGCGCTATTAAGAAGCCACTTTATTTTAACAGCATAACTGGACTAGGATATATTTTAACAACCTGTTATCAAACCAGAAACAGTGTAGATACTAGAGGGGGTCAATCAGTTGACCTTCTGTTCTCTGAAGATGTTTATACTTTACAGATGTTGCATTTTGCAACATATCTCTTCTGCTCTGAACTCTTTGAAATGAGCTGTGAACACAGAACAGTATTCTATGCGGGTTATTTGTGTATCGTTCCAGTCACGGTATTGTGCATTTTTTTTGTTATTTAATAGTATTTTAGATGCGAGAGCACAAATAATTCGACTAGTACCATCACTGGCCGTACTTTTTCCTTAGGAAAATTCTCACCATCCACCCCTCACTATTCCCAGATCTGACATTATTATCCCTGAGTGATATTCATGTTTCATAAGCTTAGTAAAAAGTCTTGGCACCAGCAACAGCTTTTCTCTATGACCTCAATATTATTCTCTCACTAAAATCACATTACTTGTTAACAGGATACATTGGGCTATGTTTCTTTGCAGGTTCTTATCACGTATATCGCGCCTGCCTGGTCAATATTGTCAGGCTATTGGTGCCAGCAGCACGCAGGCCCAATGTAAACCCCAGGCCAACTGATCAGAAAATACCTGAATGATTCAGTCAGAGATCCCTACTGAGGACTGTTGGGAAGGAGGGTGTTCCCCACACAACTACTACTGTACTATCATTAAGCAACAACCATAACCACCACCACCAGCAGTAGCAGCACCACCAGCAGTAGCAGCACCACCAGCAGTAGCACCACCACCACCGCCGCCGCCGCCGCCAAGTCTTCCCATACACTGTCTCTTACTGACGAGGTCCTGGAAATGAGGTGGTAAAACAGAGCTGCCGGAGGACGTAATCAGCAGCAGCCTGGTTAATGAACCTCTTAACACCCACCTTGCTGCTTACCCACCCCACCCCACGGGGACCCATCAAATTTCACCTCACACACATGAAAATTCGCCCCAGGTTCATCTCTCATGAAGGTTTAACCCACACCCATGACAGTTCAACTCACGCCCATGAGGACTCACCCCATGCTTGTCAGTGTTCACCCCCACATCCAAAAAAGTTCACTTCTTATTTTAACCCATTCTCTCCCAACTAAAATTCATTCTACCAACCAAAACCCACTCTTTTGCCAACCACAGCCCACTCTCCCACACACTGCCAACCACAGCCCACTCTCCCAAACACTGTCAACTACAACCCACCAGAAGAAGACAGAACATAATGAATAATTCCCCTCCTCTCCCTGAAATGTCACAACCTCAGTCCAGTCCTCCCATCCCTACCCACCACTAGCCCTCCCGCACGTACAAAGACCTCCCGACCCACCCTTCCTTCCTCCAGACAGCAGTCATGGATCAGATACATCAAAGAGAGAGAGAAATGGAAGGTTATACGTCTGGTGCACAAGTGCTGAAAGCAGTGCAAACTAGAGTATGAGAAGCAGATAATAATTACAGAAGCAAAAGCAGATATAGTAGCGATAGCAGTAGCAAAGCTCGCTGCAACGATAACTAACAACTACTACTATTACCTCTACCACTACTCCACTTCTTCCTTTCTCTGTGCCGTCCTTTTCCCTCTCTCCTATATAAGGTAAAACTAGTCAATTAGCAAGAACTCATTTAAAATTAAGTCCTTTCTAAAATGTCCTCCTATACGTTCAGATGTGTATTTTTTCATTTACGTTAATGTAAAAATTAATAATTTTGTACCAAAAGAACCTTAGAAAACTTACCTAACCTTATTATAACAAGCGCAATTTAATTTAGCCTAATCCATCTAAATATATTTTAGATAAATTTACAATAACTTAAAAACATACAAACACAATAAAATACATGTATATATTTTTCGTTAGGTTAAGAATGATTTTTGCGAAATTAATGCATACACAAGTTTTCGCTTGCCTTATTCGGCAAGAAGAGAGCTATTTAAGCCAAAATAGCAAGTTCTACCTATTCGGCACCATATATTATATATATATATATATATATATATATATATATATATATATATATATATATATATATATATCGTGCCTAATATGTAAAACTGGCCAATTAGCAAGAACTCATTTAAAATTAAGTCCTTTCTGAAATTTTCTCTTATACTTTTAAAGATATATTTTTTTCATTAATGTTAATGTAAAAAAATTTAATTTTGCACCAAAAGAATCTTAGAAAACTTACCTAACCTTATTATAACAAGCGCAATTTATTTTAGCCTAACCCAAGTAAATATATTTTAAATACGTTTACAATAATTTAGTACTAAACAAACACAATCAAATATATTTTTTTCGTTAGGTTCAGAATGATTTTGGCGAAATTATTGCATACACAAATTTTCACTTGTCCTATATGGCAAGATGAGCGTTGCTATTTAAGCCAAGATCGCAAGTTCTGTCTATTCGGCATGACATATATATATATATATATATATATATATATATATATATATATATATATATATATATATATATATATATATATATATATATATATATATATATATATATGCAAAACAACCACTCTGAAAGAATAGAGAAATTCCAAGCGCTTTCGCGACTACTCACATTATCAAGGAACTATAGTTCCTTGATAATGTGAGTAGTCGCGAAAGCGCTTGGAATTTCTCTATTCTTTCAGAGTGGTTGTTTTGCATATTCTGAAATCACCTGTTTACTGTGATCTTATTGCATATATATATATATATATATATATATATATATATATATATATATATATATATATATATATATATATATATATATATATATATATATATATATATATACGTATATATATATATGTCGTGCCGAATATGTAAAACTGGTCAATTAGCAAGAACTCATTTAAAATTAAGTCGTTTCTAAAATTTTCACTTATACGTTCAAAGATATATTTTTTTTCATTAATGTTGATGTAAAAATTTATAATTTTGCACCAAAAGGAACTTAGAAAACTTACCTAACCTTATTATAACAAGCGCAATTTATTTTAGCCTAACCCAACTAAATATATTTTAGATTTGTTTACAATAATTTAATACTAAACTAACACAGTGAAATATATTTTTTTCGTTAGGTTCAGAATGATTTTGGCGAAATTATTGCATACACAAATTTTCACTTGTCTTATATGGCAAGATGAGCCTTGCTATTTAAGCCAAGATGGCAAGTTCTGCCTATTCGGCACGACATATATACATATACTGCTCCCTCACCGTCGTGTGTTAAGAGTGACTTGTAAATGGTCCAAGTCGGACCGAAACGTCGTCATAGTGAGGAGGAAGTGTAGCTCGACTCTTTTGAGATGTCTGGAGTTTTGAATTGATCAATATATCGATCTCTTCAAAACTGCAGACATCTTCATTACAAAGGTTATAACCTATGTAATGAAGGAACACAGGAAATAGGAGGAAAGAGAGTAATAATAAGAGTAGTTTACAGTCGTCCACATAACACAAGATCACTAGACAGGAGAATCAAAAAGCAGTAGTACAGATCCTGCAGGACGTAGTGTAAAGTAAACAAAATGAAGGTAAGATTTCTAATCATGTCTTTAATCACAAAGAAATTACATGAGCGAACTGAAAATTTCACTGAGGTATAAAAGCACGGAGAGAGAGACTGGTGAAAGCAGCAATGGGAAAATTATTACAAGTTATTAAAAAAGTGTCAGCAATGGCACTTTCTCCTTTGTTCTCAAAATTCTTATTATACACCCTGTCATTTTCCTGGTTCTCGTGATATTTACTTTGTGTTCCTTGACAGAACGGTCAGTTGGACAATATTTCACCGATATCTTTCACATATTCTTTTCTTTCTGTTTGGGTTCTATTTTTGGTTTTGTAAAGTGTACGTCTAGAAGTCTTCATTCTTTCCATATCTAAGCAGCTGAAAGTTATCACTACTGAACGTGATGTTATTCTCTACTGCCTAATGGAAGACTTTGTTTATAGCCTCTTGATTGATTTTTCCCCGTGTCTTCTAAGGAGACTTTCATGCTTATTTTGGTATCTGCAAATGATGATACGAAACTGTGGCCAGAATTTTTATATACAGTGTGTCCCCCTATAAGGATAAGAAACAGTGAAGGCGCCAGGGCCGTGCCTTTGGGTACTGAGTTTTTTTTTTTTTTTACTTTGCTAATGCTATATTTCGCATTGTTTACTACTATTCTTAGTGTTCTATTTGTCAGAAAATTAAAAAAGTTATTTGTCTACTTTTCCAATTATATTTATTACCCTTAATTTATGCACGATCAATCAATGATCGCACTGGTCAAATGCCTTTGCAAAATCTCTGTGTACGACATCTGCGTTTTGACTTTCTTACAATGCCTTCTTAAGATAAAGCATGCCGCAGAGCCTAATAAATAATTATCTTAGTTATACAAGAAAGTAGTAACTGTATAAACCTGAAGGTTGAACTTGAAGAATCTGAACCTTGAACATCCTGTGTGATGGAACAGTACAGGGAAACAACTAAATTTTTGCTCTCAGTAAAAAAAATGTCTACCTGTTGATGGTTGCTGGTATCATGGCCCCCGAAGGCCTGGTCACTGAAGAAGTCTCCAGGATGATAGCTTGGTTAATCATACTGTTGGTGCTTGCTGAATCCATACGGAAGACAGCATCACAGCTCATCCAATGATAAACTATATGCAGGAACATTTTAAGTTCGTTTTTGAAAACGAGTAAGACTCTATTTGTAATTCTCCCACATATGTATTAATTTATAAAGTATACCTGATTGTGTATTTATAAAAGATGGGGTGGTAGGAGAACTGCAATATTCAAACGGCTTCAAAAAGAAATTAAAATATTTTTTTTCCGAGGTCATAGGTCTTCACATTATTATTATAATCAAAAAAGAAGCGCTAAGCCACAAGGACTATACAGCATAGGTCTTCACAGCTCGTACTAGATGTAGACTATTTCTACCTCTCATAACTGTGTGTGTGTGTACTCACCTAATTGTACTCACAGGGGTCGAGACTCAGCTCCTGGCTCCGCCTATTCTGTATTGTAGTTACTGAGAGCAAAAATTTAGTTGTTTCCCTTTACTGTTCCATCACACAGGATGTTAAGGTTCAGATTCTTCAAGTTCAACCTTCAGGTTTATACAGTTACTACTTTCTTGTGTGTGTGTGTGTGTGTGTGTGTGTGTGTGTGTGTGTGTGTGTGTGTGTGTGTGTGTGTGTGTGTGTGTGTGTGTGTGTGTGTGTGTACTCACCTATTTGTACTCACCTATTTGTGGTTGCAGGGGTCGAGTCACAGCTCCTGGCCCCGCCTCTTCGCTGATTGCTACTAGGTCCTCTCTCTCCCTGCCCCATGAGCTCTATCATACCTCGCCTTAAAACTATGTATGGTTCCTGCCTCCACTACATCACTTTCTAGGCTATTCCATGGCCTGACTACTCTATGACTGAAGAAATACTTCCTAACATCCCTTTGATTCATCTGAGTCTCCAACTTCCAATTGTGACCTCTTGTGTCTGTGTCCCATCTCTGGAACATCCCGTCTTTGTCCACCTCGTCTATTCCGCGCAGTATTTTATATGTCGTTATCATGTCTCCCCTGACTCTCCTGTCCTCCAGTGTCGTCAGGCCGATTTCCCTCAACCTTTCTTCGTAGGACAATCCCCGTAGCTCTAGGACTAGTCTTGTTGCAAACCTTTGCACCTCTAATTTCTTGACGTGCTTGACTAGGTGTGGATTCCAAACTGGTGCTGCATACTCCAGTATGGGCTTGACGTAGATGGTATACAGAGTCTTAAACGAATCCTTACTGAGGTATCGGAACGCTATCCGTAGGTTTGCCAGGCGCCCGTATGCTGCAGCAGTTATCTGATTGATGTGTGCCTCAGGAGATATACTCGGTGTTATACTCACCCCCAGATCTTTTTCCTTGAGTGAGGTTTGCAGTCTTTGGCCATCTAAACTATATTGTGTCTGCGGTCTTCTCTGCCCTTCCCCAATCTTTATGACTTTGCATTTGGCAGGGTTAAATTCAAGGAGCCAGTTGCTGGACCAGGCTTGTAGCCTGTCCAGGTCTCTTTGTAGTCCTGCCTGATCCTCGTCCGATTTGATTCTTCTCATTAACTTCACATCATCTGCAAACAAGGACACTTCTGAGTCTATCCCTTCCGTTATGTCGTTCACATATACCAAGAACAGCACAGGTCCTAGGACTGACCCCTGTGGAACCCCGCTTGTCACAGGCGCCCACTCTGACACCTCGTCGCGTACCATGACTCGTTGTTGCCTCCCTGTCAGATATTCTCTGATCCATTGCAGTGCCTTTCCTGTTATGTGTGCCTGGTCCTCTAGCTTTTGCAGTAACCTCTTGTGAGGAACTGTGTCGAAGGCCTTCTTGCAGTCCAAAAATATGCAGTCGATCCACCCCTCTCTCTCTTCTCTTACTTCTGTCACCTTGTCATAAAACTCTAGTAGGTTTGTGACACAGGATTTTCCTTCCCTGAAACCGTGCTGGTTGTCAATTATACACTTGTTTCTTTCCAGGTGCCCCACCACTCTCCTCCTGATGATCTTCTCCATGACCTTGCATACTATACACGTTAGTGATACAGGTCTGTAGTTTAGTGCCTCATGTCTGTCTCCCTTTTTAAAAATTGGGACTACATTTGCCATTTTCCATACCTCAGGGAGTTGCCCAGTTTCAAATGATGTGTTGAAGATCTTTGTTAATGGCTCACACAATATTTCTGCTCCCTCTTTAAGGACCCATGGAGAGATGTTGTCTGGTCCCACCGCCTTTGAGGTGTCAAGTTCGCATAGCAGCTTCTTCACCTCCTCCTTGGTTATATGTACCTCATCCAGCACTTGCTGGTGTGCCCCCCTGTTCTGATTTCTTGGAGTCCTACTGGTTTCCACTGTAAATACCTCTTTAAATATTGTGTTGAGCTCCTAACAAACCTCTCGGTCGTTTCTTGTGAATTCCCCATCACCCTTCCTCAGTCTGATTACCTGGTCCTTGACTGTTGTTTTCCTCCTGATGTGGCTGTACAACAGCTTCGGGTCAGTCTTTACTTTTGATGCTATGTCATTTTCATATTGTCTCTGAGCCTCCCTTCTTATCTGTGCATATTCGTTTCTGGCTCTTCGGCTGATTTCTTTATTTTCCTGAGTTCTCTGTCTTCTGTACCTTTCCCATTCTCTAGTACACCTAGTTTTTGCCTCCCTACACCTTTGGGTGAACCAAGGACTCGTTCTGTTCTTCCCATTATTTCTGTTTCCCTTGGGAACAAACCTCTCCTCTGCCTCCTTGCATTTTGTTGCTACATAGTCCATCATTTCTTGTACTGGTTTTCCTGTCAGTTCCCTCTCCCACTGAATGTCTTGAAGGAAGTTCCTCATGCCTGAGTAGTTCCCCCTTTTGTAGTTTGGTTTTTCCCAGCCTATTCCTGCTACTCTCTCCACTTGGAGCTCAACTATGTAGTCGAAGCACAGAACCACATGATCACTAGCTCCCAGGGGCCTTTCATACATGATACCCTCGATGTCCGAACTACTCATGGTGAATACAAGGTCCAACCTTGCTGGTTCATCCTCTCCTCTCTCTCTGGTAGTGTCTCTAACATGTTGATGCATGAGGTTTTCCAGTACCACATCCATCATCTTGGCTCTCCATGTTTTGTGACCCCCATGGGGCTCCAGGTTTTCCCAGTCAATCTCCTTGCGATTGAAATCACCCATAACTAGTAACTTTTCTCCCCCCATGTGTGCTCTCCTGGCCACCTCGGCTAGTGTGTCGATCATTGCTCTGTTGCTCTCATCGTATTCTTCTCTTGGCCTCCTGCAGTTCTGTGGTGGGTTGTACATTACTGCAATTATCACCTTATGTCCCTCAGACTGGATTGTTCCTACTAAGTAGTCCCTTTCGCCCGTGCCATCCATTCCTTCCATTTTCTCAAAACCCCACTGGTTTTTAATGAGCAGTGCGTGTGTGTGTGTGTGTGTATGTGTGTGTGTACTCACCTATTTGTACTCACCTATTTGTGGTTGCAGGGGTCGAGTCTTAGCTCCTGGCCCCGCCTCTTCACCGGTTGCTACTGGGCCCTCTCTCTCCCTCTCTCTCCCTCTCTCTCCCTGTGTGTGTGTGTGTGTGTGTGTAAAACTAGAATCTTTGACCACCGATAATTATCATACAGGAGTCTTACCCCTCTAGCCAAACCACCTTATTTAGCAAATAGAAATCATTCTACATATACGAAGCATCAACTACAGCCAGGAGATTGTACATTTATATATAGAAAACAGAATAAGTTGAAAATTATTGGGAGCCTACATACTTAAAACAGACATAACGAATCTACAGTTAACTCGCTTACTGTAAAATATAGTTTGTTCCCCTTGTGTTTCTTCTGGTTTGGTTGGTCAGTAAATTACTTGAGTCATGGTGCGGTAAAAACGTGTTCTCCTACTTGCTACGTTTTCCTTATTTTTTTTTATAGTAACTTGATAATGTAAATTGCATCTTGAGTGTTTGCGGCGAATTTGAAAGTGCTGTGACTGCCTTACCGGAACAAAATTCTGATGACGGTGAGTAAGTTTTCACGTAAATGTTGATAATTATGCAAATTCCTAAATACGCTTACGGTTATGAATTCCGTGTTTATGAACCCTACACTTTCAGTACGTATGTGTATATGTATCTGTGTATATCTATACAAAATTATGAATATCACAGCCTTATAAATTCAATTACTTGTGTATGTGGGACAGATCATGAGTGTTCCTACTCCCACAGCCTCGTCCTGGGCCAGAACTATGGAAACTTGTAAATGTGGAATATCTGATTCCTGTTGATCCTGCTGAAGTCTCCCAGCTCTCACTGACAGGCCGTAATTATTTCATGTATACAACCCATCCTGTATTAGGGAATATGACAAGTAAATATAACTAGCTTTTGTTTCATCTATGTCTAAAATAAGGCTGCTGCGCATTACTGGTGTATTAAAGTTTATTAAATAGCATAAAAAAATCTACCTACACAGAGAGTGTAAGGTGTGTGTGTGTACCTACTAGGAACTGGGTAACTTAACACACACCTACTTACCTACCCTCCTATCTGCATTTCAATCCTTGGAACTGTAAAGTCATGGAGTAATATATATACCTTTGCCTTTGATATACTTTTGAAGTGTTTCGAGAGTTTCTCTACTCTCTGAGCCCGATCACGGGCCAGGCTTCTCTGGTGCTTGCCTTGTCAACCAGGCTGTTGCTGCTGGAGGCCCGCTGTCCCACATATCCATCACAGCCTGATTGATCTGGCAGAGAACAGAGACGAAAAAAAAACTACATGTATTCATCCATTATTATACAAGAAGGATCTGGGAGTGAACATCACGATGAACATATTGCCAGACACATCAACAGCAGAACTGTAGTGGCACATTTAAGTCTAGCGACTCTAATAGTTGTCTCAAAAGAACCCAATAATCCTTCAGTACTTTACACACTACATTACATATGCTTGAGCCGAGCCACCATATGTTAGGCAACACCCTTAATTCATGTATAATCACTCCATGATCACTTTGTTAAACCCCTTTGCGAAATCCGTATATACCACATCTGTGTTTTTGTTTTTCTCCAGCGCCTACGTAATTCTGTCGTGGTGATTTAGTAGCTGTGACAAGCCTGATCTTCCTGCTCTAAATCCGTGCATTACGCTATGTGGAAAGACTTAAGGAGCCACCTTTAAAGACCTTAGCAAAAAGCAGAACCAAAAAAGGCATGACTATTCGGTGAACGTGATAGAAAGGAGAGAGTGAGTGAGTTTACAGTGCAAGGAACAGGAGTATAAGAGGAAAGAACCAAGCTGAAAAGGAAAAGTTAGGGAATATAAATTAAGTGAGAGGGTGGTAAGAAAGTGTAGTAGTTGGATGATGAAACAGTGGAGGTAGTAAGCTCCTCACCCAGCTTCAAGAATAGTACGGCAGTGTTCAAGAGATCAGGAATTATTAAAACCTGGTCCTTAGTAACTGAGACGAGGGGTGAGGACGCAAGCCTAGGAACCTGCAACCCAGTAAATGTTATTCCCCACACCAACCCACCCAGCACCCACATCGACCCACCCAATACCCACACCTGCCCACCCAGTACCCACACCTGTCCACCCAGCATCCATACCTACCCACCAAGTGCCCACACCTACCCACCCAGTACCCACACCTACCCACCCAGAACCCACACACACCCACCCAGTACATTTTACTCTGACAAACTAACATCTAACAAACCAACACCAAATACACCACCACACCAACATCAAACTCACCACTACACCAAACACACCTCAACACCAAACACATCACCACACCATACACACAACACCAAACACACCACCACACCAAACACACCATAACATCAAACACCAAACACATCACACCAAACACATCAACTGTGTAGAATAAAGGGTGTCTGTGAGTTATGACTGATTAGGTTAGTGAGCCAATCAAGTCATTCATGGAATTCAGCCCAGAAACCTGCCATCCCATTTCTAACTACCTGAATTCATACCTCTAGTTTACACATGGGCCAGTGTGTGGTAGGCAGGTTGCAGATATGTTGCATCTCTGGGCTGGAGGATGTGGTAAGATCCTTCACAACTCGGCCCCAATAACGTATAAGGAATGCGCATTCAATGATACTGGTACTGGGTACTTACTCGTGGAGTGTGGGGGCCTCTGGTAATTCAGCAGATCCCCGAGATGCTTGTACGAGTCACGATCTGCAACTGTCTTTGTCCACGAGAGAAGCTACAAATTAGTTTCAGAGGTAACAGTTAAGGGGTCTAATTCGCAATGTAAAGTGTTGTCATAGGGTAAAGTACTTCATTGAACCTAGGCCTGTCATAGGATAAGTCGTCCTAATTAACTAGGCTGTTAACTGATCTGCACAATCAGGCAGCTCTTGGTCACCGGCTTCACTCGCACACAGGATTTTTTGTGACTGGTTGGGTATGCAGGAGCCCGTCGCTCCCCTAGGCAGAGGACACTCATGTCTGGCTGGAATAAGTGCCCACTGTTCACAGTTGTGAAAGGTATTAAGCTTGATTACTCTAACTTAACTTAAATACATTAGTAGTAGTGTATAGGACATTAACCAATGGAGGCTTCATTACTAGATTAGGCTTACAAATTAAGAGTGTATGAAGAAACGGTGGCACCCAGTCACAGGCATACGTGGGTCACTGCTCGTCACCCCCCCCCCCAACTTAAGGAGGTTTAATCGTCTGGGAAATTAACCATGTCCCGTGATTCCCCACACCAACACCAAACACAAACACACCACCCACACCAAACAAACCACCAACACAGCACCATTCCAGAGTTTAGAAGTCTAAATCTACCACCTTTCCACACCCTTCCCTTTCTTTCTCTGCCCTACACATTCAAGATTTTAAAAGCAAAGCTTTTCTTACGTCTTCGTAAAACTAAACTTCAGCCAATATATTTTACCTACATGCTAAAAATTTAAGTGCTTTAAGAACGTAAGTTTAAAACAAAACTGTTATCTTGAGCGGGTGGTAAGAGGGAACTTGGTTACTGTATCATTTTATTACAAATAAACCTCACTTTTCTTAGTCTTCTCCTCAGTCACAGTTTCAGACGCTAGATGGCTCTACTTTTTCTCGTTAACAGATAAGGTTATCAGTGAGGTAGCCTCCCTATCAGTGAGACAGAGTTGTTATCAGCGAGGCAGCCTCGCTATCAGTGACTTCCGCCGTGAGATTGAACACTGCACCTTTCCAGCTACTTTATTGTCTCCACCTCCCACACAGTCTGCTGTCTACCACCTTCTTGTACAGGATCCTGATATCATTAACTTGATCATCACCACAATATTCTTCACCATCAGTATGATCCATCATTATCACTATGATCCATCATTACCATCACTATGATCCATCAGATTTAGATTCAGGAAGGATATAGGAAAGCACTGGTTTGGTAATCGAGTTGTGGATGAGTGAAACAAACTCCCGAGTACCGTCAGAGAAGCTAAAACGTTGTGTAGTTTTAAAAATAGGTTAGATAAATACATGAGTGGGTGTGACCTGACCTGACAGGTTCGGTGAGTGACTTAAGCCGGTAGGTGACTTGGACCTGCCTCGCATGGGCCAGTAGGCCCGCTGCAGTGTTCCTTCCTTCTTATGTTCTTATTATTATAATCCATCACCACTACAGGCCCTTTCAGTATTTTGACTGGAATACTCCCCTAAGGTAGCAATTCTTTTTTTAAGACAGGTGAAACTGTAGACCTGGAGAAAGTGCACTAAACCTGCACTTCATATATCAATTCAAGCACCTAAAATATTAGAAAAGATTAAAATCAACGCTCACTGTACTTCTTGGAGCGTAGGGAAGCAAGAAACCTCATAATCACACCTGGAAGATACTGGAGGGACTGGTTCCAAATGTTCACAATAAAATTACTCCCAGCGAGAACGGTAGCCACTGTAGACGCTGCAAAATACCTCAAGACATGCAGAGGTACAATAAATACACTAACACGTGTAATGGGTTCAAGGCTTTTCAACAGACTTCATGAATATGACAAATGTGCACCACCTGCGTATCTTTAGATTCATCAAGTCTAAGGTAGGGGACTGATTACCTCGTCTTCAACTGTCTCCAGTTTTAACACCTTCAAATAATCTCTGTATTTAGCTGATAAAGGTGCCCAGGTGTTGCACGTGTCTTATTCATCAATTTGTCGATAATGCATATCATTAATGCATTATTCTCCCTTATATAACAAGAGGGAATTACAGACCTTCCCTATTGTCTTCAGGGGAAAACCTGATCAGTTCCTCCAGGTAATTTTTGATCAATAAGGCTTTGGTAAGAAGTAGGACAAGGGTGCCGGGCGCACCAACAACCTGACTGACCAAGTCATCAACCTGGCCTGTTCTGTTATGGAGCCGCGGGGGCGGTGACCCCCAGCACCAAGAGGTAAACAAGAGGCAAGTATACCCAGTCGACCTCCACTACATTCCTGGGACCAACTCAGAGTAACGGGCCAGAGAGAAATTCTCGCAGACTCCACCAAAGGGATTAGAAAACGGGACAGAGCGAGTGTTTATGTTGGGAAGGAGGAAGAGGTAGGAGGATGAGATGGACGAGGAGGGGGAAGGAGGTAGATATAGAAGTGGATGTACAGGAGGTAGATATAGAAGTGGATGTACAGGAGGTAGATATAGAAGTGGATGTACAGGAGGTAGAAGAGGAAGATGATTAAAAAAAAGGGAGGGAAGAGGAGGAGGAGAACGAGTGGGAGAAATATGATTAGGACGAGAAGTGAAGGAAGGACCTGAAGGACGTTTCCGGGGGTCAATGCCTACACGGCCCAGTCCCAGACCAAGCGTCTCGGAGAATCAAGGCCTGGTCAACAAGGAAGATACGCAGTACATAAGAACATAAGAACATAAGAACATAAGAACGAAGGAACACTGCAGAAGGCCTACTGGCCCATGCGAGGCAGGTCCAAGTCTCCTACCGGCTTAAGCCAATGCACCCAACCTAGTCAGGTCAGGTCACATTGACTTAAGGGAGGAACACGGCAACCAACCTGGTAGCACAAGCTATCAGGTCTAACTCACACCCACCCACATCTACTCATGTATTTATCCAACCTATTTTTAAAGCTACACAACGTTCTGGCCTCTATAACGGTACTTGGGAGTTTGTTCCACTCATCCACAACTCTATTACCAAACCAGTACTTTCCTATATAAGAACATAAGAACATAAGAACATAAGAAAGGAGGAACACTGCAGCAGGCCTGTTGACCCATACTAGGCAGGTCCTTTACAATTCATCCCACTAACAAACATTTGACCCACCCAATTTTCAATGCTACCCAAGAAATAAGCTCTGATGTGCAAGTCCCACTCAAATCCAACCCCTCCCACTCATGTACTTATCCAACCTAAATTTGAAACTACCCAAAGTCCTAGCCTCAACAACCCAACTAGGCAGACTGCTCCACTCATCAACTACCCCACTTCCAAACCAATACTTGCCTACGTCCCCTCTAAATCCAAACTCATCCAACCCAAATCCACCACTGCGGGCCCCCCCCCGGAGAGATATCCCCAAGACCTTGCCAACATCCCCCCTACCAACACCCATCCTCCACTTACACACCTCGACCAGGTCTCCCCTCACTCTCCGTCCAACAAGTGAACGCAACCCAAGAGTCTTCAATCTTTCTTCATAAGGAAGATTTCTAATGCTATGTATTAATTTAGTCATCCTACGCTGAATGTTCTCCAACGAACTCATGTCCACTCTGCAATATGGAGACCAGAATTGAGCTGCACAACCCAGGTGAGGCCCCACTAATGATGTACAAAGCTGCAGCACGACCTCTGGACTTCCGTTGCTCACACTTCCTGATATAAATCCCAGCAATCCATCTGCCCCACTACGCACGCTTAGGCACCGCTGTCTTGGTCCAAGGTTGCTGCCCACCACAACCCCCAAGTCCCCCTCGCAATCTGTATGGTTAAGTTCTACACTACCCAACTTATAAGTGCTAGGGTTATGGACACTCCCGAGCTTCAGAACATAAGAACATAAGAATGTAGGAACACTGCAGAAGGCCTACTGGCCCATACGAGGCAGGTCCTTATCAAAACGATCTCTACCTAAAGCTACTCAAGAAACAACTCCCGCACCCCCCAACACCAATTAAACCCAGCCCCTTCCACTCATATATTTGTCCAGTCTCTTCTTAAAGCTACCCAAGGTCCTTGCCTCTATCACCCCACTGGGAAGACTGTTCCACGCATCTACAACTCTGTTAGAAAACCAGTACTTACCTATGTCCTTTCTAAATCTAAATTTATCCAACTTAAATCCATTATTCCTGGTTCTTACCTGGTTCGACACCCTCAGTACTTTATTAATGTCTCCCTTGTTTATGCCCGTCATCCACTTATACACTTCAATGATATCTCCCCTCATTCTACGCCTCTCCAGAGAGTGGAGATTTAAGGCTTTAAGTCTATCTTCATACGGGAGGTTCCTTACACAGTAAATCATTTTAGTCATTCTTCTCTGTATGTTCTCTAATGAGTCTATGTCCATCCTGTAGTAAGGGGACCAAAACTGAGCAGCATAATCTAAATGAGGCCTCACTAGTGATGTATAGAGCTGTAAAATAACTTTTGGACTTCTGTTACTTATACTTCTTGAGATAAATCCAAGTAATCTGTTGGCCTTGTTGCGCACACTGAGGCACTGCTGTCTTGGCTTTAGATTTCTGCTTACCATGACTCCCAAGTCTTTTTCACATTCTGTATGACCAAGCTCTACTTCACCTAGATTATAGCTTCGAGGGTTATTTTCATTACCAAGGGCAAGTACCTTACACTTATCCACATTAAACTTCATCTGCCATTTCTCAGACCAAGACATTAATTTGTTCAAATCGTCCTGGAGTTCATTGATATCCTCCTCAGAGTGAATTATACGGCCTATCTTTGTATCATCAGCAAACTTACTCATGTCACTAGTAATCCCTTCATCAAGGTCATTAATGTAAATTATGAACAAGAGAGGGCCTAAAACTGATCCTTGTGGAACGCCACTAGTGACTAATCCCCATTCAGATTTCACTCCATTAATGGTAACTCTCTGCTTTCTATTGGTAAGCCATGCCTCAATCCATGCTAGAACTTTACCTCCTATACCATGAGCTGCCACTTTTCTTAAGAGTCTCTTGTGAGGTACTCTGTCGAAGGCTTTACTAAAATCCAAATAAACAATATCATATTCCTTATCACTGTCAACTGCCTCAAATGTTCTATTGAAGAACGTCAGTAAGTTTGTCAGGCAGGAACGACCTCTCGTGAATCCATGCTGAGATTCATTTATCAAGTTATGCTCTTCAAGGTGACTTCTGATAATGTCAGCTATAATTGATTCTAATAACTTGCCCACTATAGATGTCAGGCTTATTGGACGGTAATTTGAAGGAGTGGACTTATCCCCTGATTTGAATATAGGAACCACATTAGCCATCTTCCACATCTCTGGCACAACACTGGTAAGGATGGACGCATTGAATACACTCGTTAATGGCTGACTAAGCTCCATCTTGCATTCCTTAAGTACCCTTGAAAACAACTCATCGGGTCCCGGGGACTTATTTTGTTTCAGTTTGTCTATCTGTTTAATAACCATGTCCCTCGTGACAGTAATATTAGTTAACTTAAATTCATCAGGAACTAAATAATTGTTAATTACTGGAATCTCATTTACATCTTCCTGTGTAAAAACTGACAAAAAATAGTCATTAAATAAGGAACACATTTCCAGTTCATTATCCGTCAGCTGTCCATTCCCAGATTTCAGAGGTCCTACTTTTTCCTTCACCTTCGTCCTATACACTTGAAAGAACCCCTTTGGATTAGTCTTTGATTCATTAGCAACTCTAATTTCATAGTCACGTTTAGCCTTTCTAATCGCCTTTTTTACTTCTCTTTTAAGCTGAACATATTGGTCAGTAAGGTTAACCTCTCCTCTTCTGATGCGCCTATAAATTCCCCTTTTCTCCCCTAATAGATGCTTTAGCCTCCTGTTAACCCATTTGGGATCGTTATTATTAGACCTAATTTCTCTCTGGGGAATGTATATACTCTGGGCACTGTGTACATTATTAAGAAAACAATCATAAAAGCAGATCCCTTCATATTCATAAGTATGATTATCGTCAATAAAATCATTAGCTAGATAACCCCAATCAAGATTAGACAGATGTTCCCTAAGTCCATTATAATCGGCAGAACGAAAATCGGGGATTTTTACTGTATTATCATTATTCTTGCATTCCCAATTAATGCTAAAGGTGATGGATTTGTGATCACTTGCGCCAAGCTCTTCAGTGATCTCCAGATTATTCACGAGTGTTTCCTTATTTGACAAGACTAGGTCTAGCAAATTATTACCCCTGGTAGGTTCAGTTACACTCTGTTTCAGAAAACAGTCCTGAACTGTTTCCATGAAGTCACTGGACTCTAGATTACCTGTCAAAGAATTCCAGTCAATTTGGCTAAAGTTAAAATCCCCTACTATGACTACGTTACTGTGTCCAGAAGCCCTAACAATTTCGTCCCAAAGAAGTCTCCCTCTATCGTGATCCAAGCCTGGAGGTCGGTATATTACACCTAGAATTAGTTTTTCTTGACCCTCCACGAACTCTACCCAAACAGATTCTGTTACTGCTCCATCTATTTTTATACCTTTTTTTATGCAACAATTAATATTTTCTCGAACATACAATGCAACTCCTCCCCCCTTCCCATTACATCTATCCACATTGAATAACTTAAATCCCTGAATATTACACTCAGCAGTCATATCCCGACTCTTTAAATCATACCACGTTTCAGTTAATGCAATGATATCAAAGTTCCCAGCACATGCTACCAAACGTAGTTCATTAATTTTATTTCTTGCACTTCGACTGTTAGCATAAAATACCATCATATGTTTTTTCTTCTGCACATTTTTCCTATTCATCTTTGTTTTTACACAATTTCTGAAATTATCATTACCCAGAGTTACTCCATGACAGTTACTATTAAGATTCTTAATATCAGAGCATAAGTCAATATATCCATATTCATTATTTATCATTTCAAAACCCATACCTCTAACTAATCCTAGTTTAAAGTCCTAACAACCCCCTCAACTGAGTTAGCAAGAAAACCCACACCTGCCCTGGATAAGTGAACCCCATCCCTGGCATACATGTCATTTCGGCCATAGAAGTTGTCCCAGTTGTCAATGAATGGTACTGCATTATCCTTACAGTGTTTATCCAGCCAACAATTAATACCAATTGCTCTGGACAACCATTCATTACCAACACCTCTTCTTGGCAAAATGCCACATATAACAGGGCGCCCCCCCTTCTTCCTAATCATGTCTATAGCTGTCCTGAAATTTCTAACTAAATCCTCACTTCTACGCTTGCCTACATCATTGCCTCCAGCACTGAGGCAAATAATAGGATTGATCCCATTACCGTTCATGATGTTGTCAAGCCGGCTAACAATGTCCTCCATCCCAGCCCCAGGAAAGCATACCCTTTGTCTCCTACTCCTGTCCTTCAAGCAGAATGCCCTATCCATGTATCTAACCTGGCTATCCCCAACAACAACAATATTCTTACCTTCCTTGTTGTCGTTCGTCGTGACGATCCCAGTAGTAGACTCACATTCGTCGGGTAGCACCGAGAATGCGTTGGAGGTTTCCACGGGAGTTTCCACAGCAGTCTCTTTCTTCTTCATCGTTTCTGGCTTTCCATTCGTCCTCTTGATCGCCAACTTCGTCGTCCCCTGCTGTCCAACCACTGAATCTGAATTTTTCCAACTTAAAACCATTGCTGCGAGTCCTGTCTAGGCTAGATATTTTCAGCACACTATTTACATCCCCTTTATTTATTCCTGTCTTCCATTTATACACATTTATACACATGAGACAGGTGCAACACCTTCGGCATCATTATTTGAGAAACGTTTTGCCTGCCGTAGGCTTCTTCACTTCCGTGTAATATAATAATTGTAAACAATACCGATAAGTAGATAAGACGTGTGTTCGACAAACAGTAAGGTATTTTAATTTCGAAACGTTTCGCCTATGTATTCGACTGAAGAAGTCTACTTGTAGGCGTAACGTTTCGGAAATAATGATGTCAAAGTGTTGCACATGTATCTTACTCATTATAAAATGTTGCATTAGTTAGTTGCACATGATTTTACCTAATATATTGTCGGTAATTCTACCAGCATTATTACAATACTATACAGAAACGGTTGACAGCAGAAGCCATCAGTCCATACTGAGGTTATCACAGAAGACTATCTACTACTATCTTACCGCTGAACGGCTCTTGACCCAGGGAATTAAAGCTACGCTCCCCCCTGGGCCAAACCTGATTGTCTTTCACTGCCCAGGCGCGGTATGAACCCACAACAGTAAATCTATTATCTTGATGGACGACTATCTACTGCTGTCAGGTGTAGCGTCCAGTCTCTATGTAAATTAGAGTAAGAGCACGCAGAGATGGGGCGGGGAAGTGGGGTGATATTTGTGGTAGTGGTGGTGTTTTTTGTAGCAAGATTAGAATAGTAGTTTGGTAGCGGCGGCGTCGTGAACACGGTGTATGAATCTCTGGAAGCTGTATGATCTTCCCTTGTAAGATTTCCCTTCCCCCTGTAAGATCCCCCTTCCCCCTGCAAGACTCCCCTATGCCTGCAAGATTCTCTGCCCTTCCTCTGCAAGACTCCCCTTTCCCTGGGATAGGTGGGACGATGGAGAAAACACAGTGAACCAGGGAGGTCCTGAGTCTTGGACTGGTAGTGTAGTGTCACAACCAAGACCACACTCACAACACTGCCTCCCTTTCACATTAAACAAGCAGAGCCAAGGCCCCGCGCTTGTCTACACACACACCTGGGAAAACCCGTGTCCTTGGAAACCAGTCCTCCAGCACATATGCTGACCCCACGAATGTCCACACACACCTGAGAACACCCGTATCCTTGGAAACCAGTCCTCCAGCACCTGTGTTGCTACAGGATTATTATTAACCTTCCTTACAAAAGTGGAACAGTTTGTAATTGTCACAGTTAAGATCATCATAATGGAGGAACACTGCAGAAGACCTACTGACCCACGCTTGACAGGTGCTTCGCAAATCCAACCCTTCTCACTCATATCGCTAAGGCTGTCCAGGGTATTAGCTTCAATAACGATTATAACTCATCTTAGGCAGGTCCTACTCATGCACAGTTCAGGACATTTATGTAGAATACAGTTCTGAACTGTACGCATGTATTCTTAACATCAGTGGTATATAATACCAACAAGTTGACAAATTAGACACATGTGCAACAACTGGGTATCTTTATTGTGTAGACGTTTCGCCAACCAGTGGCTTTATCAATACAATATAGGGACAAAAATAGAGAACTGAAGAGGTAGATGATGAGGTAATCAGTCCCTCAGCCTAACAGCAGTGTTCAATATCGTAGTCTACGTTACTGAACACGTGCTACCAGGCTGAAGGACTGATTATACCATTTATTTCCACCGAAGGACTGATTACCTTATCTTCTTCACTCTTCTGTTTCTTCTGTCTCTGTATTGTATGGATAAAACCACGAGTTGCCGAAACAAATACATAACAAAGATACCCAGCTGTTACACATGTGTAGGGTTTTTCAACATGTGTTCCTCTCCAGGTTCGATTCAAATCCAACTCCTCTTACTCATATATCTAACTTAATTTTTAAAGCTATTCAAAGGTTTAGTTTTAATGACGCTACTAGGCAGACTGTTCTACTCATCAAAGTATATTACGGATTTTTACAGTGTGCAGATATCCTAATGGTTCAGAAATTCATCGCCCCTGCTGCCCGGTCTCGGACCAGACTATCTTGGGGTTCGTAGAAAGGGGAGATGGTAGCGAAGGAAACACCAATGACTGTTGTGGAGGCGAATATATTGAGGATACTTGAGAGAGAAGCCCAGTCCTTGTATGTGCGTCTGGTTGGCCTAGCAGCACATCAGAGACCAGTGTGCTACTGCCCGTGTGTGGGGAAGCATGTGACGTCATGGCTTAGCGAGGGAGCATGACTATAAATGTTACTAGTAATTATACATAAACTACAAAATATACTGTATAAGTAATACTGTTGACAAGGCCTCCTAAATTGGAAAGGATATATTTAAGGAATATGAACTATTAAGAAACGCGAAAGTATAGGTATCAACTCTTAAGTAGAAGTTCTTAAGAATTATCTGTCATCTTATGTTTTCACGAGACAGAACGAAAAGGCCAGCAATCCTGCCACAGCATGAAACATCTGGCTGGTTTCCGCTTCACACTTATGGATGAAGAACAGTAGATGAATAAGACGCATGTGAAAGGAGGGTAGTACTTCCCTGCATGGTTGATCTCTAACAGTCAATTACCTAGATACAAAAAATAACCAGTTATTCTCTATGGTTGTTTTGTGAGTATTTGTGTATCTCTTTGTTGACATTATTGGATTAGTGTATACATATCAAGGCTGGGGGACTGACCACCTCAAATTTACTTCTCCAGGCTGGGGGACTGACCACCTTAAATCTACGTCTATATAACTACTGCTGTCTCCTCTGTATTTCAACTGAGGAAGCTTGCTGAGTAACTTTGTTAATTATATTATCATTAATATTCTTATTAGCTTTATTAACAGCAGTACCAATATATCATCGTTTATTATTATTATTATTATTATTATTAGTATTAGTATTAGTAGTAGTAGTAGTAGTAGTAGTAGTAGTAGTAGTAGTAGTAGTAGTAGTAGTAGTAGGAAGAGGAGGAGGAGGAGGACGAAGACTTGGAGGAGCAGGATTATTATAATCAAGGGGGAAGCGCTAAACCCGGAGGATTATACAGCGCCTGGGGGGGGGGGGGGATGTGGAAGGCATTCAGACTTAATTCGGGGAACTGGAGCACAGATCCAATTCCCTAAATCAAGAGCCCCTCACCAACATCAAGGAACCTTCCTTGAGGAGGGAGGAGCAGGAGCATCAGCAGCAAGACAGTAATGGATGTAGCAATATTGTTATTATTATTAGTAGTAGCAGTATTACTTTAGCAGAAGAATCGTTTAAAATATTTTATTAACAAACATATATAGAGACTGTACGTGTACTGTGATAACTATGACTACCATTCATTATCATTGATAATCTCACCCTTCAAACTTATCTCCTTATCCAAGGATGTAGAGTCTTTAACCCTTCCTGATGCCAGCCTGGCAGGGCCGGCGACCCCATCTTCACCCCCCCCCCCTGCTGTGCAGTGATCCGTGACGGTGCCTGTGAAAGTTGCTCTCTCTAGCCTCATAGTTCACCCCCTCCCTCACCCACTGTTAACGCACTATTCACCCCCCTCCCACCTCAATAAGCGTCAAACCCACACTCGCCACTTAAGAACACACTCAAAATGCACTCACTCGAAGCACACTTACCCCGACACCCTCTCCAGTCACCTCTCCCTACGCTCACACCTCAGGTCAACTTCCCATGTAAGTTTAATTAAAAAGAGACAGCACACGATCCACTGTTATAGAGATTAGTGTCCAGTTGTTAGTGACGTTAGACCTGGTGGAATGTGCTAGTTGGAACTGTGTAAATAATTCATTTACTCCGTTGCATTTGAGGATATCCTCATTATCTACCCTGAATTTGCCAGCACTCATTACCAGCAGTAATGTTAACTCACCTAACTGCGGTTGCAGGGGTCGAGTCATAGCTCCTGGCCCCGGCTTTTCACTTGTCGCGCACGCGCGTGTGTGTGTGTGTGTGTGTGTGTATTATATGTAAATGGATGTGTGTGTATTTACTCACCTAACTATGGTTGCAGGGGTCGATTCATAGCTCCTGGCCTCGCCTCTTCACTGGTCACTTTGTGTATGTGTATGTGTGTGTACTCACCTAGTTGAGGTTGCAGGGGTCGATTCCAAGCTCCTGGCCCCTGTGTGTGTGTGTGTGTAAGTGTACGTACGTATGTGCATATATAAGAGTGTATGTGTGCGTTGTGTGTGTGTACATAAAAATATGCATGTGATATTGTTATAACTGTTGCTAGTTTCACTACAATAGATACATGTCTTACATGCACGAGGGATACATGTCAACAGCAAGACATGTATCCCTCGTGCATGTGCCTAACATGTTGTACACATTGTCATATCTAAGAACAGATTAGAAATATCTACTCCCATATACTAATACATATGTGAAGGTGGTACTGAGTGCATTATGGGAGTGCAGGTATGTAATGTGTGCAAACTTTATATATATTATATACATACATACATGGGTTACCACTGATAGCTTCTGCATTGCCTCAGAGAATTTCCCCTTCCATCTGTTGCTGTCTTGCAACACTGCACAGCTCCTGACGTCGCACGAGAGTGCGAAAGATCTAGAGCTAAAGATTTCCATTCCCATGTGTCTTGTTCTACACTGTTTGGATCGACTGTTTGAGACTGTTTTGCATACACACAAATACTCCTCTACATATGAACCTATGTAACTATTATGTGGAACTGGGTAGCATCTCACTGTATATGTGATGTATTTATATTTTTTATATACACTTTTCATAAGATTAGCGCCACTGTATATTCTTGGCCACGTAATTCCTTTGATGAGTTTCAAGTTTTAATACTTCTAGAGCCCTGCCCTAGGCTAGGCTTGTCTGGTGCTTGCCTGGTCAACCAGGTTGTTGGTGCTGGTGGCCCCTTGGTCCACATATCCATCACAGCCTGGATGATCTGGCACCTACTGGACATACCTGTCCAGTTTCCTCTTGAAGACGTCTAACCTTGTCCCAACAGTGTTTCTGATATTTTCTGGTAAGATGATGAATAGTCTGGGACGACGGATGTTGATACAGTGACTGCATTGTACAATAATGTATGTATATATTTAGATATACTAAATAATACAAATTTCTCTCCTCCCGTCTTTCCTCTCTCTTATATATATTTTTTGTCCTCGCTCAGAAATGATGGCGATATCTTCATAAAAAATTAATTTGTCTTGTGTACGGGAGACCATACCCAGAGATGGTAATTCTAAAGTGATAGTAACTGCAGTTCTGCCGGAAGGAAACCTCTGAAGCTGCCCCAGCTGATGAACCTTCAGCGGAATACTTGACTATTCTCACTGCACAACTGAAGTCTGCCCACCCCCGCCACTAAAGTCTGCCCACCCCCACCACTGAATTCCGCCTACCCCCACCACTGAAGTCTGCCCACCCCCACCACTGAAGTCCGCCTACCCCCACCACTGAAGTTTGCTCACCCCCACCACTGACGTCTGCCCGTCTGCCCACCCCCACCAGTGAAGTCTGCCCACACCCACCACTGTAGTCTGCCCACCCACGTGCATCACAACGATACCACGTGTATCATCACCAACACGTTCACCACCACCAATAACATGTGCAGCAGCAGCAGCACCATCACGTGCAGCAGCAGCATCACGTGCAGCAGCACCATCACGTGCAGCAGCACCATCACGTGCAGCAGCACCATCACGTGCAGCAGCACCATCACGTGCAGCAGCACCATCACGTGCAGCAGCACCATCACGTGCAGCAGCACCATCACGTGCAGCAGCACCATCACGTGCAGCAGCAGCAGCAGCATCACGTGCAGCAGCAGCACCATCACGTGCAGCAGCAGCAGCAGCAGCATCACGTGCAGCAGCAGCACCATCACGTGCAGCAGCAGCATCACGTGCAGCAGCAGCACCATCACGTGCAGCAGCAGCATCACGTGCAGCAGCAGCACCATCACGTGCAGCAGCAGCATCACGTGCAGCAGCAGCACCATCACGTGCAGCAGCAGCAGCAGCAGCAGCATCACGTGCAGCAGCACCAGGTTGAAGCCAGCAGACACAAACAACATGGAGGTTGACGAACTAGGCCCAAACAATAAAACAATAAAACAGTGTTAAAATAAACTACGAAATTTACCATGAAAAAAATTTAAACTAGACAAAAACAAAACAAAATATTAGGTGGTACAATGTCTTTGTTGGTACTCATACTTGATTACTGGCACTCATACCTGTGATTGTTGCTGGCACTCATACCCGTGATTGTTGTTGGCACTCATACGTGATTATTACTGGCACTCATACTTGTGATTGTTGCTGGCACTCATACTTGTGATTGTTGCTGGCACTCATACTTGTGATTGTTGCTGGCACTCATACTTGTGATTGTTGCTGGCACTCATACTTGTGATTGTTGCTGGCACTCATACTTGATTATTACTGGCACTCATACCTGTGATTGTTGCTGGCACTCATACTTGATTATTACTGGCACTCATACCTGTGATTGTTGCTGGCACTCATACCCGTGATTGTTGTTGGCACTCATACGTGATTATTACTGGCACTCATACTTGTGATTGTTGCTGGCACTCATACTTGATTATTACTGGCACTCATATCTGTGATTGTTGCCGTCACTCATACTTTATTACTGGCACTCATACTTGAGATTGTTGCTGTCACTCATACTTGATTATTACTGGCACTCATACCTGTGATTGTTGCCGTCACTCATACTTTATTACTGGCACTCATATGTGATTGTTGCCGTCACTCATACTTTATTACTGGCACTCATACTTGAGATTGTTGCTGGCGCTCATACCTGTAACTGTTGCTGGCACTGATACTTGTGATTGTTGCTGGCACTGATACTTGTGATTATTGCTGGCACTCATACTTGTGATTATTGCTGGCACTCATACTTGTGATTGTTGCTGGCACTCATACTTGATTACTGGCACTCATACCTGCGATTGTTGCTGGCACTCATACTTGAGATTGTTACTGGCACTCATACCTGTGGTTGTTGCTGGCACTTATACTTGATTATTACTGGCATTCATACCTGCGATTGTTGCTGGCACTCATACCTGTGATTGTTGTTGGCACTCATACGTGATTACTGACACTCATACTTGTGATTGTTGCTGGCACTCATACTTGATTATTACTGGCACTCATACCTGTGATTGCTGCCGTCACTCTTACTTTATTACTGGCACTCATACTTGTGATTGTTGCTGGCACTCATACTTGATTACTGGCACTCATACCTGCGATTGTTGCTGGCACTCATACTTGAGATTGTTACTGGCACTCATACCTGTGGTTGTTGCTGGCACTTATACTTGATTATTACTGGCACTCATACCTGCGATTGTTGCTGGCACTCATACCTGTGATTGTTGTTGGCACTCATACGTGATTACTGGCACTCATACTTGTGATTGTTGCTGGCACTCATACTTGATTATTACTGACACTCATACCTGTGATTGCTGCCATCACTCTTACTTTATTACTGGCACTCATACTTGTGATTGTTGCTGTCACTCATACTTGATTATCACTGGCACTCATACCTGTAATTGTTGCTGGCACTCATACTTGTGACTGTTGCTGGCACTGATACTTGTGATTATTGCTGGCACTCATACTTGTGATTGTTTCTGCCACTCATACTTGTGATTGTTGCTGGCACTCATACTTGATTACTGGCACTCATACCTGCGATTGTTGCTGGCACTCATACTTGAGATTGTTACTGGCACTCATACCTGTGATTGTTGCTGGCACTCATACTTGTGATTGTTGCTGACACTGATACTTGTGATTATTGCTGGCACTCATATTTGTGATTGTTGTTGGCACTCATACTTGTGATTGTTGCTGGCACTCATACTTTATTACTGGCACTCATACTTGAGATTGTTGCTGGCACTCATACCTGTGATTGTTGCTGGCACTCATACTTGTGATTATTGCTAGCACTCATACTTGTGATTATTGCTGGCACTCATACTCGTGATTATTGCTGGCACTCATATTTGTGATTGTTGCTGGCACTCATACCTGTGATTGTTGCTGGCACTCATACTTGATTATTGCTGGCACTCATACCTGTGGTTGTTGCTGGCACTCATACTTGTGATTGTTGCTGGCACTCATACTTGTCATTTTTGCTGGCACTCATACTTGATTGCTGGCACTCATTTGTGATTGTTGCTGGCACTCATACTTGTGATTGTTGCTGGCACTCATACTTGTGATTGTTGCTGGTACTCATACTTGTGATTGCTGCTGGCACTCATACTTGTGATTGTTGCTGGCACTCATACTTATGATTACTGCTTTTACTCATACATGTGATTGTTGCTGGCACTCATACTTGATTACTGGAACTCATAATTTTGATTGATGCTGGCACTCATACTTGATTACTGGCACTCACACCTGTGATTGTTGCTGGCATTCATACTTGTGACTGTTGCTGGCACTCATACTTGTGATTATTGCTGGCACTCATATTTGTGATTGCTGGCACTCATACTTGTGATTGTTGCTGGCACTCATACTTGATTACTGGCACTCATACCTGTGATTGTTGCTGGCATTCATACTTGTGACTGTTGCTGGCACTCATACTTGTGATTATTGCTGGCACTCATATCTGTGATTGTTGCTGGCACTCATACTTGTGATTGTTGCTGGCACTCATACTTGATTACTGGCACTCATACCTGTGACTGTTGCTGGCATTCATACTTGTGATTGTTCCTGGCAGTCATAATTGTGATTGTTGCTGGCACTCATACTTGTGATTGTTGCTGGCACTCATACTCGATTATTACTGGAACTCATACCTGTGATTGTTCCTGGCACTCATGTGATTGTTGCTGGCACTCATATTTGATTACTGGCACTCATACCTGTGACTGTTACTGGCACTCATACTTGTCATTGTTACTGGCACTCATACTTGTCATTGTTACTGGCACTCATACTTGCCATTGCTGCTGGTACTCATACTTGTGACTGCTGTTGGTACTCATACTTGTGATTGTTGCTGGCACTCATACTTGATTACTGGCACTCATACCTGTGACTGTTACTGGCACTCATACTTGTGATTGTTGCTGGCACTCATACTGTGATTGTTGCTGGCGCTCATACTTGTGATTGTTGCTGGCACTCATACTTGTGATTGTTGCTGGTACTCATACCTGTGATTGTTACTGGGGCTTATACCGGTAATTGTTACTGGTACTCATACCAGTGATTGTTGCTGGTACTTACACCAATAATTGTTACTGGTACTTATACCAGTGATTGTTACTGGTACTTATACCAGTGATTGTTACTAGTACTTATACCAGTGAGTGTTGCTGGTTATTACATCCCAGGAATTCAAAGGCCTGTTATCCTGGGTGTAAAGGGAGCAAAATAAACACAGCAGAAAAAAATTTGACTTATATTATCCTTCACCAAGTAAGAACAGAAGTATGTAGACTATATACACTATGTACAACAATAGGTATTAGTGCACTCCACGATAAGCAAGGCAGAATAGAAGCCACTAGAGAGCAGACCGCGCTTCAACCAGCTCTAGAATGGGAATGACAAGGGCAGACAGGCGGGTGGTACCCACACCTCTGCAATTGCCAAAACCATCTCATTGGCTTGAACCTGGGTACTGATCGAACGATGGGGCCCCATCGTCCGATCCTTAGTACTGGTTCGCTGGTTGGGGGAGTGTTACAAAAAACACGATATCTAATAATGATAGAGATCTCCAGTGAATACTAGAAAGGACTGCCCTTCTAGCATCCAGCCTATTACTGGGATTTTGTAACAAGTAGTCAGTATCCTGGTCCAATTATCCATTAGAATTTAGTAAGATTCAATAGTGCTTCAGGATTACAACTGGTAGGCTACTAACTAAAGAAATTAAAATTTAACAAGTTTATTAATAACAATAAAGTTGTCTAGGCGTATAAGATCAAAGTAAATTAAAGTAATCAATTGAATATAATATAGGATACAAGTTCCTACACTTCTCTCGTGTACAGTAGTATTGTGCTGAAGGTACATATCGCATCTTTATGGCTTTTAAGTACCGTCTAGTACATTATTAGCATTTAATAATACATATATATACAAGTAAGTTTGTGTGTATGTGTGTAAGTGCTCTAAGTAGTTCGCTATGTCTCAAGACTCGACTAGACTTAACCAGTGACTGCCTAAAAGTCCTCACATAAACTAACTTCTTGACCAACCTGGCAATCAGAACAGTTTGCTTGAACAATAAAACGACTGATAAGCCGAACAGCAATATAACAAGCAACAGCGACACAGAATCAGAAACAAGGAGATAATATAATGACACTAAGTAGGGATCATCTGCAGATCTTCCACAGTCACAAAACTCCCATACTACTAAATCTAAGTTCAGCATTAGAAAATCCCCGACTGTGACAGTACACAGATACCAGTACAAATTAGGTCAGAAGCTACAGCTCAGGGCCTGAGTTTCTCAGAGTGTCTATGTGACACACAACCTCAGTACAACGTCGAAAATCACTAAGTCTAGGCTATGTTCTGTGAACAGAGTTACACAGAACCAACAAGAAGAAAGCGACACAGACGATCTTCCAACAAGGGCCAGCAAGGGAGCTGGAGAGGCATGTCTTATTGGAAGCAACGTCGAACAGACCACAGCTTGTGCAGGCCAGGCTGACTCTACTCCAGGTGAGGTGTGATCACCCCACCCGGATCACGTGACTCTCCGTGGACTGCTGCTGCCCAGCAACTACAGAGAAGCCAGCAAAGAAACAAGAGGAGCGATAATTACAGTAGTTAGACAATGCTGTCAGCTACTTAACACTCGAACTATGAGCACTGAATATATAAATGTTACATCCTACCTAATAATATAAGTCAAATAATAATATAAAGCAATATATTTACGATTTAGCTAATATCGCAAATAAAAGCAATATAAAATTATATGAACAGGTAATATACATTATATACATTGTGACCCATTCAGGGGTCACAATAGGGAGAGAGCCTTTCAATGAGGGTGTGTACATGCGCCGAATAAAGGTTACGTACTGTTTGCATGCCACACCTCCACCCCGAGAGGGCTCAGGAATAGGCTCCCACCTCCCACTGGTAACCGTGCCACCAGGGCACCATATAATGGACCGCCTTTCCTCTCAATCATCCAACTCTTAGATAGAGCTCAGCTTTATTTGTGACATAAAGCCAAACCCTAAACTTAGAGTGAGACAGCAGACAGTAGGGCTAATGTAGGTCCAAGGTACGGGTGGACGGTAGCCCACACCCCCTCACTAAAAAAACAAAAAACACAAGGGGAAAAAAAAGAGCTAGAAACCAGTTACCACAGGTCCCTAACACATCCTAACCTAATACAATCTTAATAATGCATCTGCCAACTTATTTTCTTTGCCGGCAATGTGTAATATTCTGAGAGAATAGGGTTATAGTTGTAGACTCCATCTCATGAACCTCGTATTGTGGTTCTTCATGGCTTGGAGATATACCAGAGGGTTGTGGTCACTACAGACAGTGACCACCTGTGAAGTCTGGCCCACGTAAACATCGAAGTGCTCCAAGGCCAGTACCAGTGCAAGGGCTTCTTTTTCAATGGTAGAGTAAGCCCTCTGGTGCGGCTGGAACTTGGCCGAGTAGAAGGTCACAGGCTGCAACCCCTCGTCCCCATTTTGCAACAGTACTGCCCCAACCCCAGACTCATAAGCATCAACCCAGCTGATGGCATCGGTGGTTCAGTGGTAGAATTCTCGCCTGCCATGCAAGAGGTCCCAGGTTCAACTCCCGGACAGGCCCCCATATTACAACCAAGGAATTCAAAGGCCTGTTATCCTGGGTGTAAAGGGAGCAAAATAAATCCAGCAGAAAAACTTTTGACTTATATTATCCTTCAAGTAAAAACAGAAGTATATACACTATGTACAACACTAGGTATTAGTGCACTCCACTGTAAGCAAGGCAGAATAGAAGCCACTAGAGAGCAGACCGTGCTTCAACCAGCTCTAGAATGGGAATGACAAGAGTAGACAGGCGGGTGGTACCCACAACACCTCTGCGATTGCCAAAACCATCTTCTCATTGGCTTGAACCTGGGTACTGATCGAACGATGGGGCCCCATCGTCCGATCCTTAGTACTGTTTCGCTGGTTGGGGGAGATAGCCTTTCAATGAGGGTGTGAAGATGTGCCGAATAAAGGTTACGTACTCTTTGCATGCCACACTGGTACTCATACCAGGGATTGTAGCTGGTACTTACACTATTGATTGTTGCTGGTACTCATACCAGTGATTGTTGCTGGTATTTACACTATTGATTGTTGCTGGCACTCATACCAGTAATTGTTGCTGGTACTTACACTATTGATTGTTGCTGGTACTCATACCAGTGATTGTTGCTGGTATTTACACTATTGATTGTTGCTGGCACTCATACCAGTGATTGTTGCTGGTACTTACACTATTGATTGTAGCTGGCACTCATACCAGTAATTGTTGCTGGTACTTACACTAATGATTGTTGCTGGCACTCATACCAGTAATTGTTGCTGGTACTTACACTATTGATTGTTGCTGGCACTCATGCCAGTGACTGTTGCTGGTACTTATACCAGTGACTTGCTGGTACTTATACCAGTGACTGTTGCTGGTACTCATACCAGTGATTGTTGCTGGTACTTATACCAGTGACTGTTGCTGGTACTTATACCAGTGACTGTTGCTGGTACTTATACCAGTGACTGTTGCTGGTACTCATACCAGTGACTGTTGCTGGTACTTATACCAGTGACTGATGCTGGTACTTATACCAGTGACTGTTGCTGGTACTCATACCAGTGACTGTTGCTGGTACTTATACCAGTGACTGTTGCTGGTACTTATACCAGTGACTGTTGCTGGTACTCATACCAGTGACTGTTGCTGGTACTTACACTATTGATTGTTGCTGGCACTCATACCAGTGACTGTTGCTGGTA
>NC_091292.1:28691902-28701902 GCF_038502225.1 Cherax quadricarinatus | reverse complement strand
GTGACCTGATTGGGTGGGCCATTGGTCTAAGCCGGGGTTGACATGGACCTGCCCCGCATGGGCCAGTAGGCCTGCTGCAGTGTTCCTTCTTTCTTATGTTCTTATCGTCTAGTTACTCTAGTAAATCTTATTTTCCATCTCTGATTATTAATCTTATCTTCTATCTCGGCTAACACCTGCAATCGATTCCCGGCATCACTCACCTCCCTCGTTGATCAGCTGATAGGCTGATCAACGAGGCTGTTGATGCTGGCTGATGACAATTTCGTCCCAGATTATTTTTATGTTTCCTTCCCTGTCCATCGGAATATTTTTTGCAAGTTACTTGTGCAAGCTTCACGAGAATTGACCTACTGGAATCGACCTTGTATGAGTCAAGTCCCTCCCAGTTCCTAACAAGGAGGGAGTCATGTTGGTCGGTGTGTCAGGACACCAATAAGTCAGGTTACCTCTGGTCCCTATTTCCCTTCGATTCACTTATTACCAGACTAACCTGGCCCAAGACCTGTAGTAGAAAAACACTCGGAAATAATGAAAGGCATATCGGTGAAAAAAAGGGGAGGGTCTTGATCCAAGGAATTAAACCTATCCTCCATTTCCTTGGACTGAACCTGACTACCTCCGTTACCCCATGCGCCATACGACTAGCACGGGTTCCGCACTTTCCACTAAATATTTTAATTCTTCCTTCGAACACTTCTCTCAAAAATATTAACTGTATTTTCGTGTACAAACCTATGTATACTTGAACCATGAAAACTTAATGGACGATTGTTATAACCCACAGGTTTCTCGGGGGCTTCGATCCAGAGTCAGTGTAATGACAGACCTCCACTCTTTCCGAGAAATCTGTTGACTTACGAGCATCTATAATGTTTTCACATTTAATAGATGATAGAAGGTAACAACAGTTGTTCTTGCTCCTTGCTTGCACCACTGTGAGACGCTCACTGTAAAAACTCGAGTTGGTGGCCTATGCAATTCTCCACAAACTACAGTATGTGGTATGTTGGAGAGTAACCTATTAGGGTGGTGCTGGTACAGTGGCAGTGACGCTGTCAGTTTGAACACCCTTCACTGACTTCACTAGACAACCTCACTCGGAGGTGGTCCTGTATAGTGATCGTCTCCCTACCTCTTCAACTAGTTACGACCATTTTAATCCCAGGCTGTTGCTGTTAGCGACCCTCTGGCCCATGCATCAGAAACCTCATGGTATTTACCAATTTGTGGTCGAAGGGCTTGATTGGAATCAAGCTCGTGGTCACTGCCTCTCAAGTGACATCGACCAGACAGTCTCGTGGGACCTGTCATCCCTATTGAGAAGGTTGTGAGTGAAGTCTGCCTCACCACTCCACCATCATCCAAATCATTTCAATTCCTGACCATTCCGAGGCTGGGGAAATATTCCCTGACATTTCCATGGTTCTAATGCCTCTTTAAATTCCACCTGCTGTCTCAGGTTCAGACCTAACTCAGTCCCAGTTACTGACTCCATCTCTTTACTAATGACTGATTCTTGAGCGAGAGAGAGAGAGAGAGAGAAGGTGTGTGTGTGTATTCACCTAATTGTGGTTGCAGGGGTCGAAATTCAGCTCCTGGTCCCCGCCTCTTCAACTGGCCGCTGCTCAGTCACTCTTCCCGCTCCGTGAGCTTTATCATACCTCCTCCTAAAGCCATGTATGGATCCTGCCTCCACTACATCACTACTCAGGCTATTCCACTTCCTGACAACTCTGTGACTGAAGAAATACTTCCTAACATTCCTGTGATTCATCTGAGTCTTCAGCTTCCAACTGTGTCCCTTATTGCTGTGTCCCATCTCTGGAACATCCTGTCTCTGTCCACCTTGTCTATACCTCTCAGTATTTTATATGCCGTTATCATATTCCTCTCTATCTCTTCTGTCTTCCAGTGTCGTCAGGTCGATTTCCCTTAACCTCTCCTCGTAGGACATACCCCTTATCCCCGGGACTAGTCTTGTTGCAAACCTTTGCACTTTCTCTAGTTTCCTTACATGCTTCGCTAGGTGAGGGTTCCAAACTGGCGCTGCATATTCCAATATGGGCCTAACGTACACAGTGTACAGGGTCCTGAATGAGTCTTTATTTAGATGTCAGAATGTTGTTTTTATGTATGCCAGGCGCCCATATGCTGCAGCAGTTATTTGGTTGATGTGCACCTCAGGAGATGTGCCTGGTGTTATACACACACACCAAGATCCTTTTCCTTGAGTGAGGCTTGCCCTTCCCCAATCTTCATGAGTTTGCACTTGGTGGGGTTGAACTCCAGGAGCCAGTTGCTGGACCAGGCCTGCAGTCTGTCCAGATCCCTCTGTATTTCTGCCTAGTCCTCGTCCGATTTAATTCTTCTCATCAACTTCACATCATCTGCAAACAGGGACACTTCGGAGTCTATTCCTTCCGTCATGTCGTTCACAAATGCCAAAAATAGCACTGGTCCTATGACTGATCCCAATGGCATCCCGCTCGTTACAGTCGTCCACTCTGACACCTCGCCACGTACCATGACTCACTGTTGTCTTTCTGACAGGTATTCCCTGATCGATTGTAGTGCCTTCCCTGTTAACCCTGCCTGGTCCTCCAGCTTTCGCACTAATCTCTTGTGTGGAACTGTATCAAACGCCTTTTTACAGTCCAAGAAAATGCGCTCTACCCACCCCTCTCTCTCTTGTCCTACAGCCGTCACCCTGTCATAGAACTCCAGTAGGTTTGTGACACGGGATTTCCGTCCCTGAAACCGTGCTGGCTGTCGTAGATGAGCTCATTCCTTTCTAAGTGCTCCACCACTCTTCTCCTGTGTGTGTGTGTGTGTGTGTGTGTGTGTGTGTGTGTGTGTGTGTGTGTGTGTGTGTGTGTGTGTGTGTGTGTGTGTGTGTGCGCGCACGCGCACAGAGAGTTTTCACTGCCTGTATAAGTACAGTCAAGCACCTAAATTATTGAGAAGGCCTGACTTCTAACTGAACCCCTCCCCCTAGAAACGTAGGTGAGAACATAAGTATATAAGAAAGAAGGAACACTGCAGCAGGCCTACTGACCCATGCGAGGCAGGTCCAAGTCACCCACCAGCCCAAACCTAGTCAGGGCAGGTCACATCCACTTAAGGAAGGAGTACGGCATCAGACACATCAGCACAAGCTAGTCAGGCCCAACTCACACCCAATTTATTTATCTAACCTATTAGCTTCTACGACGGTACTCGGGAGATTGTTCCACTCATCCACAACTCTATTACCAAACCAGTGCTTTCCTATATCCTTCCTGAATCTGAATTTTTTCCAACTTAAAACCATTGCTGCGAGCCCTGTCTTGGTAGATGCTTTTAGCACGTTATTTACATCCCCCTTTATTTATTCCTGTTTTCCATTTATACACCTCAGTCATATCCCCCCTAATTCTACGCCTTTCTAGAGAGTGCAGATTCAGGGCCCAGTCTATTCTCATAGGAAAGATTTCTAATGGGATCAACTTTGTCATCCTCCTTTGTACGTTTTCAAGTGCATTTATATCCATTCTGTAATACGGTGACCAGAACTGTGCAGCATAATTTAAATGAGGCCTAACCAAAGATATACAGAGTTGAAGAACAACCTGAGGACCCCTGTTACTTATGATTCTTGATATGAAGCCAAGGATTCTATTAGCTTTATTGCGAACACTTACGCACTGTTGTCTTGGTTTCGGATTACTGCTAACCAGAACTTCTAAATCCTTTTCGCAATCAGTAATAATTATGTTGATAAATTAGACACATGTGCAACTCTTGGGTATCTTTATTGAGGAAACGTTTCGCCACACAGTGGCTTCATCAGTCCATACGTAGGAGAAACTTGAAGAACAGGAGGAGAATAAACAAATGTGACACCACCTATGACTGCTGCACCTCTCCTGCCATACAGTTTATAAGCTGCTTCTCCGCTCATATGCCGTATTCCTTTCAAGATTGATGGACTGAACACATCGACTCAAGGTTGAGGGACTGATTACCTCATTCTCCTCCTGTTCTTCAAGTTTCTCCTACGTATGGACTGATGAAGCCACTGTGTGGCGAAACGTTTCCTCAATAAAGATACCCAAGAGTTGCACATGTGTCTAATTTATCAACATGTCGGTTCTCTGAACCATTCATCTACAAATAATTATGTTAAGATCTACATTATTTAGTTTATATGTAGCATGGTTATTTTCCTGTCCAACATTTACAACTTTGCATTTGTCTATATTAAACTGCATCTGCCATTTCTCCGATCACTGCTTCAGTCTATTCAAGTCTTCCTGAAGTGCTCCAATGTCCTCATTAGAATGAATTGGACGACCTATTTTGGTGTCATCAGCAAACTTGCTTATGTCGCTATTTATTCCCTCATTTCTGTCGTTTATGTAAATTGTGAACAATAAAGGGCCCAGCACTGACCCTTGTGGAACACCACTTGTGACGTGCCCCCACTCTGATTCGTCCCCATTTATGCAAACTCTCTGCTGCCTATTTGTCAACCATGCTTCTACCCAGAAAATTTTTTCCTCCTATTCCGTATGCCTTAATTTTCCTCAATAGCCTCTGATATGGAACTCTGTTGGAAGCCTTACTAAAGTCTATATACACAATATCATATTCACTACCATGGTCTACCTCCTCAAATAACTTAGTGAAAAAATATAGTAAATTCTTAAGGCAGGAAGGCATCTTTGTAAAACTGTGCTGAGATTCATTAATCAATTTATGCATTTCGAATTTCTTCGGGAATTATTGATTCCATAAATTTTCCCACTATGGAGGTAAAGCTTATTGGTCTATAGTTCGAAGCCAAGGACCTGTCTCTTGCTTTGTCAATACGTATTACATTTGCCATTTTCCACTTGTCTGGCACTATGCCAGATTGTAGTGATATATTGAAAAGATTAGCCAAAGGTTTGCTATGTTCCTTTTTACATTCCTCTAACACCCTTGCAAACAGTTCATCAGGGCCTGGGGATTTGTTAGGTTTTAATTTCTCTAATTGTCTGAGGACCATGTTACTAGTTACCGCAATCGTGCATAGTTTATTATCGTCCTGTTCTACATAATTTATTATTTCTGGAACTTCGCTAGTGTCTTCCTGAGTAAAAACTGATTGGCAGTAATTGTTGAAAATTTCACACTTTTCCTGAGTGAGCCTATCTTGTCCCTAATTTTATTTCTATATACCTGAACGAACCCTGTTGGGTTAGTCTTCGAATTCCTTGCGACTTTAGCCTCATAATCTCCTTTTGCTTTTCTTATTCCCTTTTTTATTTCTCTATTTAATTGAATATATTGATTTCTTAACTGCCCATCCCCTCTTTTGATCTGCCTATATATGGCTCTCTTTTAACCAATGAGATTTTAATCTATTGTTTATCCATTTGGGATAATTTTTGTTAGATCTAATTACCCTACTCAGAACATAAGTTGTCTGGGTAGTTAGAACTATGCTCTGAAAAACGTCATATTGGCAACCATCACCACCTACCTGACCCATACTCAGGTCATTCCAATTCAGTCCAGCCAGGTAATTTCTCAGTCTCATGAAATCGGCCAAACGGAAGTCTGGGACACAGACTTGGGTAATTCCATGTTATATTAAAACTAAGTGATTTGTGATCACTTTCCCCAAGCTCTTCATTAACCTCAAGATTACAAATATACACAATATATGTTTACAAAATTCTGGAAGGAATGAATCACAAATCTGCACACAAGTCACTCCCTACTAAAGCAAAATGGCTTGACAAACGGTGCAAAATTCCTCCAGGAAAATGCATTGAAGCATAATGTACATTAAGAAATGGAATTTTATGAGTATCTCAAGATAGTTTCTGATCAGCAAGGCTGCGGTTTATACGTTGGACCACATAGGTTCAGCACCAATAGCCTGGTTGATCAGGTCGTCAACTAAGACCAGGCCTTCGGGGTAGTGCCTGTCTACTAGTCATCTAAATCTAGCTTATATTCTCCCCATCTCCTTTTAGACGCCAAGTTCTTTCCACCCCACCAATACTATCCCCATTCACCCATTAAATACTCTATCCCCATCCCCCACAAGATACTGTCCCCCCCTCCCCACTTTATACTCTCTCTCATCTTCCCTCCCCCCATACCTGCGACCAGTTTCAGGAATCTTCCTACTCAGCCGCACGCAGGTCAACCAGGCCTGGTCAACCAGGCTCATACAGTCGGTGACCTACTGACCCAAACAATTACAGTTTGGTTGAAATAGCACGTAGCAGTGAAGACTCCTACAGTATTTCTGATATCAGCTGGTTCGTAATATGTTGAATAGTCTAGACTCACGGATGTTGATTCAGGATTCTCTTAGTAAATTACGGTGTTACAGTGATGGGACTAGGTCCGCCAGTATCCTTCATGTACCTATTATCATTCTCTCTCTCTCTCTTCCCTGTTCCAGAGAGTATATTCCACGGTAATTTAAATGCTTTATTGACACTATGCAAGCAGTCAACGATCTTATGTTCTTCAGCTCTGACATCTGACATCTCTCCTGCCTTGAACGGAGCCATCAATACTGAGTAATATTTTAAACGAGAGAGCACAGGTTATTCGAATAGTATCACTAGTGGCACTAATTCCCTTTGTTCTGACGCTTCTCATTATCCATCTGTTATTTTTCTTGTTTTCGCTTCATTCGGTTTACTGTATACCTTACCTTATACCCTTTGATGAGGTCAGAAAGTTTTTCTACTCCCAGAGCCCTGCCTTAGGCCACCCAGGTCTTTCGCATGTTCCTCTCGTTCTGTTTGGTGGTAGTCCCATCTACTGTATACACTGCCCCACCCGAGTTCATTATTCTTACCATATCGCAACAATTGGAATTTCACCAGTGAATATCATTTTATTTTCCACTACCCACTGGAAGCCTTTGCTGATATATCCTCTCGCAATTTTTTTTTTTCGTGTTTTGTACCGAGGTGACGGTTATGTATTTTTTCGTATCGTCTGCAAATATACATTGCTTCTCTTCCCCAAAACATATGCTACCCCCCCTCCCCGTCTAGATGCTCTACCCCCTCCCCCAGGAGATGTTCTACCCCTTCCCCCCACTAGATACTCTACCCTCACAGGATGTTCACAAACTGCGTGCCAAATCCCACGGGAGTCGAGGAAGAAATTGAGGAGGCAAAACAAAGCACTCGCTTCTTTAACTTATGGCTTCAGGTGCTACCAGGCTGAGTAAGGCACAAGGAGAAGATAGAGGAAAGGAAGAGGAGGAAGGAGAGAAAAGAAAAAGGGGGAAGGGGAAAGAGAAGAAAATAAAGCAGAGGAGGAAGAAATGGAGAAAAATGAGTGGGGAAGAAAATGGGGAGGAATAGAAAGGAGTCAAGGTATAGGGAGAAGAGGAAGTTAGAGGAAGACGAGGCGGGGGGGCAGAGGAAGTGAGAGAAAAAAGAGAGGGTAGACCAAATGAGATGAAGAGGAGGGATTAAGTGTAAGGAAGGAGAGAGAGTAGGAAGTGCTGGTGTACACCACAATGATGCACACATAATAAGTGTGGTTGGTGGTGATGGAAGAGTTAAGGAGTAACTACCAGCTGGTACCAAACAAAACCTAATAAACAAAGTCATTACTTTACTTCACTTAAAGAGTTTTAGTTGTACCGCTTGAGCAGGTAGTTTATTGTGCACTCCATGCTCATCCTGTGAGCAGCAGTGAAAAAAACAGAGAGGGTCTTTATCATACCTCACTGGGCATAGTTATATCCCCCCAGAAATATAACAGTGATTTTATATATTACAACTTTTTCATACAGCTAATGTACACAATACAATACGGAGATACAATCTCAAAAAAAGATAAGTATCTTATTACCACTAAAATATTTATCAGTGTTGGGATGTAGTCTCAGCAACAATTAACTCGCCTAATCGACGGAATATGTGGACACGGTCTCTGCATTTCAGATATTACTGTGAGGTGTTTTGCTATACCCTGTAAGGTTTGCATGGAGGTGTCTCTGAAAAATGGATGTTAGGACACACTAAGATACAATGTTCCACACACTTTGGATTTTATATCACTGGCGTCTGTATATAAACCGTACTGCCAGAAATACTTATAGCCTAGCATTAGTCTAGCAGTCACATCTTGCAGTCTACTGATATACTTTAGATATACCTTTGAAGAGTTTTACTACTCTCGGAGCCCGGCCATAGGTCAGGCTTGTCTGGTGCTTGTCTGGTTAACCAGGCTGTTGCTGCTGGAGGCCCGCTGCCCCACATATCCATCACAGCCTGGTTGATCTGGCACCTGGTGAAAATACGTGTCCAGTTTCCTCTTGAAGACTTCTACACATGTTCCAGCCGTGTTTCTAATATCTTCTGGTAAGATGTTGAATAGTCTGGGACCCCGGATGTTGATACAGTGTTCCCTTATTGTTCCCGCCGCACCCTTGCTCTTCACCGGGTTTATTTCGCACTTCCTTCCATATCTCTCACTCCAGTATGTTATGGCAATGTATAGATTTGGAACAAGGCCCTCGAGTACTTTCCAGATATATATTATCATGTATCTCTCTCCCCTCTGCTCCAATGAATACATGTTCAAGACTTGAAGGCGTTCCCAGTAATTTAGATGCTTTACTGGCTCAATGTGAGCCGTAAACGATCTCTGTATTTGTTCCAGCTCTGATATTTCTCCTGCTTTGAACGGGGCCGTCAACACTGAGCAATATTCTAAATGAGGGAGCACTAGCGATTTGCAGTGTCACCATTGGCATTATTTTCCTTGTTATGAAAGGTCTCAATACCCACCCCTTCATCCTCCTGGCTGTCGTGATCTTCGTCTTATTATGTTCTTTAAAAGAAAGGTCAGCTGACATAATTATTCCCAAGTCTTTTAGGTGTTCCTTTCGAGTTCCTCATTCTTTCAATACCTAAGCAGCTGGAACTCATCACCATTGAACGTCATGTTGTTTTCACTGCCCTGCTTATGTTTTTCTGTAATTTTTCAGTGTCCTCTACCGTAGTGACTTCCATGCTTATTTTAGTGTCATCTGCAAATGATGATACAAAAGTGTAACGGGTGCAGAGGTGCCAGGACAGTATCTTGGAGAACTGAGCTTTTTACCTCCCTGAGCCCGTGCCGGATCAGCCGGGCTGTGGTTCGTACGTTGGACTGCGTGCGGCCAGCAGTAACAGCCTGGTTGATCAGGCTCTGGTCCACCGGGAGGCCTAGTCGTGCAGCGGGCCGCGGGGGCGTTGATCCCAGGAATAACCTCCAGGTAGATGCTGGATCTTGCTCTGTTGACTATTACTTTCTGTGTTGTGTGTGTCAAGTACCCAAATATCCATCTGCCTACCTTCCCCGTAATGCCCATGGCCTTCATTTTGTGCGCTATCACTCCATGATCGCATTTGTCAAACACCTTTACAAAATCTGTGTAAATCACATCCGCGTTTTGGTCGTCTTCCAATGCCTCCGTAATTCTGTCATAATGGTTCAGCAGCTGTGACAGACATGATCGTCCTGCTCTAAAACCATGCTGGTTCGGGTTACGCTGGTTGTGCTGCTCCATGAAATTTGTAATCTGCCGTCTCATCACTCTTTCGAAGATTTTTATGATGTTAGAGGTTAGGGCTACTGGTCTGTAATTTTTAGCTAGTGCTCTACTACCTCCCTTATGCAAAGGAGCTATGTCTGCACTCTTTAAAGTCCTCCGGTATTTCACCTAGATCTAAGCTCTTTCTCCAAAGAATACTGAGGGCTCGTGCTAGTGGTATATTGCACTTCTTTATAAATAGAGCAGTCCATGAATCTGGTCCAGGTGTTGAGTGAGTGGACATGTTATCCATTTCTTTTTCGAAATCTATGGGATTTATGCCAATGTCAGTTAGTTGGTCTGCGCGGCCTTCTTCTGGAGTGAAAAATATTTCTGCATTTTCTACCTTACTGTCATTTAGTGGGTTTGTAGATGAATGGTTCAGAGAACCGACATGTGCAAGAGTTG
>NC_091292.1:28619402-28686902 GCF_038502225.1 Cherax quadricarinatus | reverse complement strand
AACATAACGTACCCACCATGCAGCCAGCAACAACATAACGTACTTACCATGCAGCCAGCAACAACATTACGTACCTACCATGCAGCCAGCAACAACATAACGTACCCACCATGCAGCCAGCAACAACATAACGTACTTACCATGCAGCCAACAACAACATAACGTACCCACCATGCAGCCAGCAACAACATAACGTACTTTCCATGCAGCCAGCAACAACCTAACGTACCTACCATGCAGCCAGCAACAATATAACGTACTTACCATGCAGCCAGCAACAACATAACGTACCCACCATGCAGCCAGCAACAACATAACGTACTTACCATGCAGCCAGCAACAACATTACGTACCTACCATGCACGTACCTACCATGCAACAACAACATAACGTACCCACCATGCAGCCAGCAACAACATAACGTACTTACCATGCAGCCAGCAACAACATTACGTACCTACCATTCAGCCAGCAACAACATAACGTACTTACCATGCAGCCAGCAACAACATAACGTACCCACCATGCAGCCAGCAACAACATAACGTACCCACCATGCAGCCAGCAACAACATAACGTACCCACCATGCAGCCAGCAACAACATAACGTACCTACCATGCAGCCAGCAACAATATAACGTACTTACCATGCAGCCAGCAACAATATAACGTACTTACCATGCAGCCAGCAACAACATTACGTACCTACCATTCAGCCAGCAACAACATTACGTACCCACCATGCAGCCAGCAACAACATTACGTACCTACCATTCAGCCAGCAACAACATAACGTACCCACCATGCAGCCAGCAACAACATAACGTACTTACCATGCAGCCAGCAACAACATTACGTACCTACCATTCAGCCAGCAACAGCATAACGTACCTTCCTTGTAGCCAGCAACAACATAACGTACGTACCTTGTAGCTAGCAAGAACACCATGTACCTTCCATACAGCCAGCAAGGACATCACGTACCTGCCATTCAGTCAGCAAGGACATCACGTACCTGCCATTCAGCCAGTAAGAAATACCTTTGATATACCTTTGAAGAGTTTCGAGAGTTTCACTACTCTCGGAGCCCGGCCATGGGACAGGCTCGTCTGTTGCTTGCCTGGTCACCCAGGCTGTTGGTGCTGGAGGCCCTCTGCCCCATATGTCCATGACAGCCTGGTTGATCTGGCACCTGGTGAAGATACTTGTCCAGCCATACAGCCAGCAAAAACATCCCCTTCCTGTCATTCAGCCAGCAAGAACACCATCACGTACTTGTCATGCAGCCAGAAAGAACACCATCACGTACCTGTCATGCAGACAGCAAGAACACCATCACGTACCTGTCATGCAGCCAGCAAGAACACCATCACGTACTTGTTATGCAGCCAGCGAGAACACCATCACGTACCTGTCATGCAGATAGCAAGAACACCATCACGTACCTGTCATGCAGATAGCAAGAACACCATCACGTACCTGTCATGCAGATGCAGAGAGCAAGAACACATGCAGCCAGCAAGAACACCATCACGTACCGTACCTGTCATGCAGATAGTCATGCAGATAGCAAGAACACCATCACGTACCTGTCATGCAGATAGCAAGAACACCATCACGTACCTGTCATGCAGACAGCAAGAACATCATCACGTACCTGTCATGCAGATAGCAAGAACACCATCACGTACCTGTCATGCAGACAGCAAGAACACCATCACGTACCTGTCATGCAGACAGCAAGAACACCATCACGTACCTGTCATGCAGACAGAAAGAACATCATCACGTACCTGTCATGCAGATAACAAGAACACCATCACGTACCTGTCATGCAGACAGCAAGAACACCATCACGTACCTGTCATGCAGCCAGCAAGAACACCATCACGTACCTGTCATGCAGCCAGCAAGAACACCATCACGTACCTGTCATGCAGCCAGCAAGAACACCATCACGTACCTGTCAGCGTACCTGTCATGCAGCCAGCAAGCAAGAACACCATCACGTACGAACACCATCACGTACCTGTCATGCAGACAGCAAGAACACCATACCTGTCATGCAGCCAGCAAGAACACCATCACGTACCTGTCATGCAGACAGAAAGAACATCATCACGTACCTGTCATGCAGAACACCATCACAGCAAGAACACCATCACGTACCTGTCATGTAGACAGCAAGAACACCATCACGTACCTGTCATGCAGCCAGCAAGAACACCATCACGTACCTGTCATGCAGATAGCAAGAACACCATCACGTACCTGTCATGCAGCCAGCAAGAACACCATCACGTACCTGTCATGCAGCCAGCAAGAACACCATCACGTACCTGTCATGCAGACAGCAAGAACACCATCACGTACCTGTCATGCAGATAGCAAGAACACCATCACGTACCTGCAAGAGAGAAGATAATATAAATTTCTGTAAGCTCTTAACCCGTAAGAATCATACAGCAGCTGGGGAAAGGGAAGTACTCAGGTGTAATCCAAGAGGAGAATATCTCTAACTCCTTGGATCGAGAGCCCTTCATTAGCATCAAAGGAGATAAAAAAACACGGAACATATTGTAACAATAACACAGCGTATCAGTATACTTAATGTAACAAAATATTCAAAAGTCCTGCATTTTTATTATTTTAATTATTTTCATTATTATTATTATTAATTATTATTATTATTATTATTATTATTATTATGACTATATTTTCCGGCATATAATACCTGAAGTATACCTGGAGGGGGGTTTCGGGGGTCAACGCCCCTGTTGCCCGCTCCGTGACCAGGAGCATCTTTTTTTCCCATCTCGGAAAATCAGCCTGCGCCTTATATGCTCAAGGTCAGGGTCAAGGGTAGGCTTTGTGTTACACTTTAGCAGTTGTTTAGTAACGTTACGTTACAACTACTTCCAAACATCGTCTTATATGTCTTATATGCCGGAAAATACGGCATTATTATTTGTTTTAATGTGGGTCATTCAGGGCAAGAAGTGGTGGAGGCTCGATCCTCTGTTCGCTACCAGAGAAGCAGAAAGTACTCAAGCAAGTAATCTTTCTCCGCCTTTCGATCAAAAACAGTATTCATCCTTACGTCAAGAGAGGTTAATCCTGCCTTTGAAGGGTTTTAAACAGTTTTCCTACTCCTGCTGCCTGGCCTTGGGACAGACTTGTCTGGTATTTACTTGGCGAACCAGGCTGTTGCCACTTTCCGATTGCTGGCCCACATGTCCATCACAGCCTGGTTGATCCGGCACTTCGCGGAAGTACATGGCTAATTTTATCTTAAAAACTTTTAAACTTGTTACGGCAGTGTTTCTGATATTTTGTGGTAGCCTTTTAAACAGTCTGGGACAGCGGGTGTTGACACAATGTTCCTTTATTGTTCTCTCGGTACCCCTGATTTTCAGTGAGTTACATTTTCTCCCATCTCAAATACTTTCTATGTATATATTACCCCACCTCAAATATTTTCTATGTATATATTATCCTGCCTCTCTTTCCTCTGCTCCTGCACATACATATTTAGGACTCTGAGGCGTTCCCAGTAATTTAAATGCTTAACTGTCTCTATACAGGCCGTAAATAATGTCTGTTGTTCCAGCTTTCATATCGCTCTTGCCCTGAACGAAACCGTCAACTTTGAACAGTACTCTTAGTGAGAGAGCACAAGTGACTTTAATATCATCACCATTGGCACTATTCCCCTTATTTCTAAAGTTCTCCTTATCCAGCCCCGTTATTTTCCTGACTTTCGTGATATTTGCCTCAATATGATCTTTCAAATGTCCAGCTGACATTAAGACACCCACATGTTCCTCTCGATTGATTTGGTGATCTTGCGGTCTTTTACATTGTCCGTTTTTGAGTATCTTACTCTTTCCATATCTAATCAGGTGAAACCTGCCACCTTGTTATTTTCTTACCCACTAGAAGACTTTGTTTAAATCTTGCATTTTTTCCCTTCGTCATCTACTGAGGTGATAAATTAGACACATGTGCAACTCTTGGGTATCTTTATTGAGGAAACGTTTCGCCACACAGTGGCTTCATCAGTCCATACAAAGGAGAATCTTGAAGAACAGGAGGAGAATGAGGTAATCAGTCCCTCAACCTTGAGTCGATGTGGTCAGTCCATCAATCTTGAATAGAATACGGCATACGTGCTGAGAAGGAGCTTATAAACCGTTGGCAGGAGAGGTGCAGCAGTCATAGGTGGTGTAACATTTGTTCAATGTTGAAGTAGGTCGTGCCCAAGAATTAGGCAAGCGAAGAATTTCCCAAGTATTAAGATCCCAAGAAGTTGCAGTGTCTGACAGGTTTGTAGATGAATGGTTCAGAGAACCGACATGTTGATAAATTAGACACATGTGCAACTCTTGGGTGTCTAATTTATCAACATGTCGGTTCTCTGAACCATTCATCTACAAACCTGTCAGACACTGCAACTTCTTGGGATCTTAATACTTGGGAAATTCTTCGCTTGCCTAATTCTTGGGCACGACCTACTTCAACATTGAACAAATGTTACACCACCTATGACTGCTGCACCTCTCCTGCCAACGGTTTATAAGCTCCTTCTCAGCACGTATGCCGTATTCTATTCAAGATTGATGGACTGACCACATCGACTCAAGGTTGAGGGACTGATTACCTCATTCTCCTCCTGTTCTTCAAGATTCTCCTTTGTATGGACTGATGAAGCCACTGTGTGGCGAAACGTTTCCTCAATAAAGATACCCAAGAGTTGCACATGTGTCTAATTTATCAACATGTCGGTTCTCTGAACCATTCATCTACAAATCTACTGAGGTGGTTTTTATGCTCATTTTGGTATCTGCAAATGCTGATATGAAACTGTGGAGAATGTCTATGAGGATAATGCTGGATTCTACTCAGTTTACTAATTACTATTATTTGTGTGTTCTATTAGTAAGTTGAAAACCCATCTTCCTACCCTCCTCGTAATGGCTGTCGCCCTCACTTTGTATGCAATCACTCCAGGATCGCAACTGTCAAACACCTTTGCAAAATGCGTGTACACCACATCTCCGTTTTGGTTTTCCAACTCCTCCGTAATTTCGTCACAGTGGTTTAGTAGTTGTGACAAGCACGATTCCCAGTTCTAAATTCATGTTGGCTTGTGTTGTGCAGGTTGTGCTGTGGTCAGTGTTTAGTGTTGTGCAGGTTGTGCAGTGGTCAGTGTTTAGTGTTGTGCAGGTTGTGCTGTGGTCAGTGTTTAGTGCTGTGCAGGTTGTGCTGTGGTCAGTGTTTAGTGTTGTGCAGGTTGTGCTGTGGTCAGTGTTTAGTGCTGTGCAGGTTGTGCTGTGGTCAGTGTTTAGTGTTGTGCAGGTTGTGCTGTGGTCAGTGTTTAGTGCTGTGCAGGTTGTGCTGTGGTCAGTGTTGTGCAGGTTGTGCTGTGGTCAGTGTTTAGTGCTGTGCAGGTTGTGCTGTGGTCAGTGTTGTGCAGGTTGTGCTGTGGTCAGTGTTTAGTGCTGTGCAGGTTGTGCTGTGGTCAGTGTTTAGTGCTGTGCAGGTTGTGCTGTGGTCAGTGTTGTGCAGGTTGTGCTGTGGTCAGTGTTTAGTGCTGTGCAGGTTGTGCTGTGGTCAGTGTTTAGTGCTGTGCAGGTTGTGCTGTGGTCAGTGTTTAGTGCTGTGCAGGTTGTGCTGTGGTCAGTGTTTAGTGCTGTGCAGGTTGTGCTGTGGTCAGTGTTTAGTGTTGTGCAGGTTGTGCTGTGGTCAGTGTTTAGTGTTGTGCAGGTTGTGCTGTGGTCAGTGTTTAGTGTTGTGCAGGTTGTGCTGTGGTCAGTGTTTAGTGTTGTGCAGGTTGTGCTGTGGTCAGTGTTTAGTGTTGTGCAGGTTGTGCTGTGGTCAGTGTTTAGTGCTGTGCAGGTTGTCCTGTGGTCAGTGTTTAGTGTTGTGCAGGGTGTGCTGTCGTCAGTGTTTAGTGCTGTGCAGGTTGTGCTGTGGTCAGTGTTGTGCAGGTTGTGCTGTGGTCAGTGTTTAGTGCTGTGCAGGTTGTGCTGTGGTCAGTGTTGTGCAGGTTGTGCTGTGGTCAGTGTTTAGTGCTGTGCAGGTTGTGCTGTGGTCAGTGTTTAGTGCTGTGCAGGTTGTGCTGTGGTCAGTGTTGTGCAGGTTGTGCTGTGGTCAGTGTTTAGTGCTGTGCAGGTTGTGCTGTGGTCAGTGTTTAGTGCTGTGCAGGTTGTGCTGTGGTCAGTGTTTAGTGCTGTGCAGGTTGTGCTGTGGTCAGTGTTTAGTGCTGTGCAGGTTGTGCTGTGGTCAGTGTTTAGTGCTGTGCAGGTTGTGCTGTGGTCAGTGTTTAGTGCTGTGCAGGTTGTGCTGTGGTCAGTGTTTAGTGCTGTGCAGGTTGTGCTGTGGTCAGTGTTTAGCGCTGTACAGGTTGTGCTGTGGTCAGTGTTTAGTGCTGTGCAGGTTGTGCTGTGGTCAGTGTTTAGAGCTGTACAGGTTGTGCTGTGGTCAGTGTTTAGTGCTGTGCAGGTTGTGCTGTGGTCAGTGTTTAGTGCTGTGCAGGTTGTGCTGTGGTCAGTGTTTAGTGCTGTGCAGGTTGTGCTGTGGTCAGTGTTTAGCGCTGTACAGGTTGTGCTGTGGTCAGTGTTTAGTGCTGTGCAGGTTGTGCTGTGGTCAATGTTTAGTGCTGTACAGGTTGTGCTGTGGTCAATGTTTAGTGCTGTACAGGTTGTGCTGTGGTCAGTGTATAGTGCTGTGCAGGTTGTGCTGTGGTCAGTGTTTAGTGCTGTACAGGTTGTGCTGTGGTCAATGTTTAGTGCTGTACAGGTTGTGCTGTGGTCAGTGTATAGTGCTGTGCAGGTTGTGCTGTGGTCAGTGTTTAGTGCTGTGCAGGTTGTGCTGTGGTCAGTGTTTAGTGCTGTGCAGGGTGTGCTGTGGTCAGTGTTTAGTGATGTGCAGGTTGTGCTGTGGTCAGTGTTTAGTGCTGTGCAGGTTGTGCTGTGGTCAGTGTTTAGTGCTGTGCAGGTTGTGCTATGGTCAGTGTTTAGTGCTGTGCAGGTTGTGCTGTGGTCAGTGTTTAGTGCTGTGCAGGTTGTGCTGTGGTCAGTGTTTAGTGCTGTGCAGGTTGTGCTGTGGTCAGTGTTTAGCGCTGTACAGGTTGTGCTGTGGTCAGTGTTTAGCGCTGTACAGGTTGTGCTGTGGTCAGTGTTTAGTGCTGTGCAGGTTGTGCTGTGGTCAGTGTTTAGTGCTGTGCAGGTTGTGCTGTGGTCAGTGTTTAGTGCTGTGCAGGTTGTGCTGTGGTCAGAGTTTACACTTAAGTGTTTTCAAAATCAAGATCAATATTCATCCAACGTTTTAGGGGTTAATCTTTCGTCACTACCACCCCAACCCCCACCTCAACCCCCACCAAAACACCTACCACCACTATCAGCATCAACAAAGCTACCGTCTGAAGCACCAACACTAGATTCATTCTCTCTCTCTCTCTCTCTCTCTCTCTCTCTCTCTCTCTCTCTCTCTCTCTCTCTCTCTCTCTCTCTCTCTCTCTCTCTCTGACGAGAAAACACAAGAAGAATTCTCAAACAAGGACAAATCTTTCTCAAATATTATGTAACTTGTCTCGCATCTGTGTTTAGGCTCACTTGTCCCAGCTCACAGTCACTGTAGCCTGTCTCACAAGTGTTCATGGCACGCGTGTCCCATCTCACAGTCAGTCACTACAAGCGTAATTTCAGAAATGTCTTCACTATCTGCACCAAGATTGCACAACATTTTTTTTCCATTCCTCCCACTGCCTTTAACAGCAACCTTCTCCTCTGCTTATGAACCTGGCGAACACACACTCTTGTTCGCTCTCTCTCTCTCTCTCTCTCTCTCTCTCTCTCTCTCTCTCTCCAGGAAGACTTTGATTCTCGGCAAGGGTGGCCAAGTAAGAGCAAGGTCATATAAATTGGAAAGGCGAGAGAGAGAAGACCAGGGACTTAATACAGTTTGAGAAGAGAAACTAGAAACATTAGCGAGAAAGATCTTGGAATAAACATCACACCCAACATATCGCCAGAGGTGCACATATATCGCATAACACCTTTAAGATATGAGAGGGTTGTTAATTTCAGAACTGCCTTCAGAAACCTCATTAAATAATCTTTTAGGACTCTGTACATTACATATGATATAGGCCTATCTGGGAACGAACCACGGGGGCACCGACCCCCGGAAGCTTCCTTCAGGTTTGCAGCACCAGAAACGAGCCTCCACCTGGTCAAGCATGTACAAAAACTGGGAAAGGTCAAGAGATTTGCAACAAAACTAGTCCCAGAGCTGAGAGGATTAAGAGAACAGACTAAAGGACTGAACCTGACAACTCTAGAAGAGAAAATGAACACAGGAGACATTATTACGACACACAACAACCTCGGAGGATTTGGCAGAGCAGATAAGAACAGACAGTGAATTTCGAGGCACAGGCTTATAGGAGCATAATGGAAGATAATGGAACAGATGAAAGACAGGGATGTAAGGAAATACTTTTCCAGCCTCAGGGAGGTATATGTATGGAATGAGACAGACGAGGCAGTGGTAGAAGCAGAATCAGTAAACAGTTTCAAGAGTAGGAACAATTGGGCACACGAGATCAGGAACCGATAATGCTGGCGATTGTAGCAGAAGCTGGGCCAGGAGCTGCGACTCGACCCAAAGAAGAGCCAGAAGCTAAAATTTGACCAAAGAAACACACTTTGGTGAGTACAACTAGGAGAGTCCACACACAAGAACGCACCTCATATCTCTATCTCACTTACTCACACACACACACACACACACACACGCACACACACACACACGCACGCACGCACACACACACACACACACACACACACACACACACACACACACACACACGCACACGCACACACCCAACATGAGGAGTGGCACGAAAGAATCAGTGAGAAATCCCCAGACATCATAGCAGTCACAGAAACAAAACTCGCTGAGACAATAACAGACGCAATCTTCCCACTGGGATATCAGATCCTGAGAAAAGATAAGAGTAGAGGGGGAGGAGGAGTTGCACTGCTCATAAAAAAAACGATGGGGATTTGAGGAAATGGAAGGCATGGACGTGATTGGAGAAAGAGACTATATAGTAGGTACAATTCAGCCTGGAGAACATAAAGTAGTCATTGGAGTGATGTATAACCCACCACAGAACTGCAGGAGGCCAAGAGAGGAGTACGAAGAAAACAACTGGGCGATGGTGGACACACTGGCTGAGGTGGCAAGAAGAGCTCACTCGAGCAGAGCAAAGTTACTGGTAATGGGCGATTTCAACCACAGGGAGATCGACTGGGAAAACCTGGAGCCACATGGGGGTCCCGAAACATGGAGAACCAAGATGATGAATGTGGTACCTGAAAACCTCATGCATCAACATGTCAGGGACACTACCAGAGAGAGAGGGGAGGATGAGCCAGCAAGACTGGATCTTGTGTTCACCCTGAGCAGTTCAGACATTGAGGACATCACTTACGAGAGGCCCCTTGGAGCTAGCGATCACGTGGTTCTGAGTTTTGATTATATAGTAGAGTTACAAGTGGAGAAGGTAACAACAGGAATTGAATGGGAAAAGCCAAACTACAAAAGGAGGGACTACACAGGTATGAGGAACTTACTGCAGGAGGTTCAGTGGGACAGAGAACTGGTAGGAAAATCAGTAAACGAGATAATGGAATATGTAGCAACAAAGTGCAAGGAGGCAGAGGAAAGGTTTGTTCCCAAGGGAAACAAAATAATAAGAAGACCAAAGCAAGTCCTTGGTTTACCCGAAGGTGTAGGGAGGCAAAAACTAAGTGCACCAGAGAATGGAAAAGGTACAGGAGGCAAAGGACCCAGGAAAATAAGGAGATTAGAAGAAGAGCCAGAAACGAGTACGCACATATAAGGAGAGAGGCCCAGCGACAGTACGAAAACGACATAGCATCGAAAGGCAAGTCTGACCCGAAACTGCTGTATAGCCACATTAGGAGGAAGACAACAGCCAAAGACCAGGTGATAAGGCTGAGGAAAGAAGGTGGAGAACTCACAAGAAACGATCAAGAGGTATGTGAGCTCAACATGAGATTTAAGGAAGTATTTACAGTGGAGACAGGAAGGCCTCTCGGGGGACAGACCAGATGGGGACACCAGCAAGGAATATACGAACAAGTATTGGATGACATACAGATGAGGAGGAGGTGAAGAAATTGCCAAGGGACATCGATACCTCAAAGGCAATGGGATCGGACATCTCCCCATGGGTCCTTAGAGAGGGAGCGGATATGTTGTGTGTGCCACTTACCACAATCTTCAACATGTCCCTGGAAACTGGGCAACTACCTGAGGTATGAAAGACGGCAAATGTAGTTCCCATTTTTAAAAAAGGAGACAGAAAAGAGGCACTAAACTACAGACCTGTGTCACTGATGTGTATAGTATGCAAAGTTATGGAGAAGATTATCAGGAGGAGAGTGGTGGAACACCTGGAATGGAACAAGAGTATAAACGCCAACCAGCATGGATTCATGGAAGGAAAATCCTGTGTCACAAACCTTCTGGAGTTTTATGATAAAGTAACAGAAGACACGAGAGAGAGGGGCGGGTTGATTGCATCTTCTTGGATTGCAAGAAGGCCTTTGACACAGTTCCTCACAAGAGATTAGTGCAGAAGCTAGAGGATCAGGCTCATATAACAGGAAGGGCACTGCAATGGATCAGAGAATACCTGACAGGGAGGCAACAACGAGTCATGGTCCGTAATGATGTATCACAGTGGGCACCTGTGACGAGCGGGGTCCCACAGGGGTCGGTCCTAGGACCAGTGCTATTTTTGGTATATGTGAACGACATGATGGAAGGGTTAGACTTAGAAGTGTCCCTGTTCGCAGACGATATGAAGTTAATGAGGAGAATTAAATCAGATGAGGGCCGGGCAGGACTTCAAAGAGACCTGGACAGACTGGACACCTGGTCCAGCAACTGGCTTCTCGAATTTAATCCCGCCAAATGTAAAGTCATGAAGATAGGGGAAGGGCACAGAAGACTCCAGAGTATAGGCTAGGTGGCCAAAGACTGCAAACCTCGCACAAGGAGAAAGATCTTGGAGCGAGTATAACACCGAGCATGTCTCCGGAAGCACACATCAACAAGGTAACTGCTGCAGCATATGGGCGCCTGGCAAACCTGAGAACAGCGTTCCGATACCTTAATAAGGAATCGTTCAAGACACTGTACACCGTGTACGTCAGGCCCATACTGGAGTATGCAGCACCTGTTTGTAACCCGCACTTGATAAAGCACGTCAAGAAACTAGAGAAAGTGCAAAGGTTTGCGACAAGGTTAGTTCCAGAGCTAAGGGGAATGTCTTATAAAGAAAGGTTAAGGGAAATCGGCTTGACGACACTAGAGGACATGAGGGTCAGGGGAGACATGATAACGACATATAAAATACTGCGCGGAATAGACAAGGTGGACAAAGGATGTTCCAGAAACAAGAGGTCACAATTGGAAGTTGAAGAGACAGATGAGTCAAAGAGATATTAGGAAGTATATCTTCAGTCATAGCGTTGTCAGGCAGTGGAATAGCCTAGAAAGTGACGTAGTGGAGGCAGGAACCATACATAGTTTTAAGACGATATTTGATAAAGCTCATGGAGCAGGGAGAGAGAGGACCCAGTAGCAACCGGTGAAGAGGTGGGGCCAGGAGCTAAGACTCGACCCCTGCAACCACAAATAGGTGAGTACACACGTTTATTGTGGCAACTTTTCGCTCTCCAGGAGATTTTTCAAACCGTTACGGCATGTGTCCTTTTGCCTAACATATTGTCAGTAATTCTGCCATATTACGTCTGATATTGTCTACCTGCGGTCTATATAATGTACTCGCTTTGAGCTCTTTATTCTTTCCATAGCTAAGCAGTTGATATTTGTCACTAATGAAAATCATGTTTATTTTTCTTGTCCATTGGAACATTTTGCTGATACCTGTTTTCAGTTTTCTGTCTTTATGAAGGTAACTTTAATGTTTACGTTATCATCTACACAAGATACGAGGCTGTTGTTAGTGTTCTTGTCTACGTCGGCTCTGAGGATGAGAAACAGTAATGGTGCTGGGGCTGTACCTCGGGGTACTGACGCTCTTTGATGAGACTAGATTCTGTATTGTTTACCCTGACTCTTCACGATCTGTTTGCTAAAAGATCACCAGCTACTGACATTAGGTGAGCTGCTGTTTCGTAGTCATCTTAATCACCTACCAGCTAGTGATGTGAGATGAGCTGCTATTTACCGGCTCGAGTGTGGCTCCATTGAGAACGATAACGCTGTTGATGAGTAGTAACACTTGAAATTCGTCAAAAGTATAAAGGTAAGACCGCCTATCGACTAATGGCACAATAGCTCGAGGACCAGCTGCAGTCCACAGACCACTGTCGGTCCTCGGACCACCGTTTTCAAAAGCAATAATTTAGATTACATCAGTGTTTTGTTTTCCTTCCCAGACCTCCGTAATTTTCTGTTATGGTGATGTAATAGTTGTGACAGGCGGACTTTCCTGCTCTACGTTCATGCTGACGTGGGTTGTGTAGCTCTTGTTTCTCCCTAAAATCAGTAATTTGGTGTCTCAGAAGCCTCTCAGATTTTTATGGTGTGTGATGTTAATGTTACTGGTGTGTAGTGTTTGTTACTGTTCTGCTGCCGCCTTTGTGAAGAGGAACTACGTCTGGACTTTTGGTAGTATTGTTGTTGGAGGTAGTAGTGGTATTATTAATGTTGTTAGTGGTGATGGTAGTACTGCTGCTGGTAGTGATGGTGGTGGTGGTTGCGCTGCTGTAGGTAGTAGTAGTGGTAATGGTGGTGGAGATAGTGGAAGTAGTGGTGATGGTAGAAGCAGTGGCAGAGGTGGTGATGAAAGTAGTGGTCGAAGTGGAAGTGGGAGTAACGAGAGTGGGAGGATGAAGGAGCCAGGCTACTGAGTGCTAATTAAGGAGGAAGAGAGAGCGGAGGAAAGCAACAAGAAAGGAGAGGACGGAGGAAAAGAGGGAAATAGGATTAGGGGTAAGAGGAGCAAGAAGAGAAGGGAGGTAGACAAGATGGAAGAGAAGGAAAGAGGTAGATAGGATGGAAATGAAGGAAGGAGGTAGACAGGATGCAGGAGGAGAGGGAAAAAATGTCAACTGAAAAACAGAAAAGGTGCCAGAGTAAAAAAGATAAAGAAGGAGATGAAAAGAAGAAAAGGAGTAGATGAAAAGATAACGAAGAATGAAGAATAAGTAAAAACGTAGAAGGCAGAGTAGCAACAACAACAACAACAACAACACAACCTCAACCACCACCACCATCAACATCAACACCACCATCAACACCACCATCATCACTACCACAATCACCACCATCACCACCACCACCACCACCACCATCACCACCACAGAAACAGAAGAGGGAAAGGCAGAGTACAAAACATTAAAATCGCATAAACAAATGTGATAAACGCAGAAAAACAGTGACAAAAATATATATGAGATAAAAGCGAGGAAAACACTGAGGCAAATATTGAAACAAATGAGAACAGCACCAGAGTCAACACTATAGTACAGCAGCCAGTGTAACACTAGTAACCAGTGTCAACACTATAGTACAGCAGCCAGTGTAACACTAGTAACCAGTGTCAACACTATAGTACAGCAGCCAGTGTAACACTAGTAACCAGTGTCAACACTATAGTACAGCAGCCAGTGTAACACTAGTAACCAGTGTCAACACTATAGTACAGCAGCCAGTGTAACACTAGTAACCAGTGTCAACACACAGTACAGCAGCCAGTGTAACACTAGTAACCAGTGTCAACACTATAGTACAGCAGCCAGTGTAACACTAGTAACCAGTGTCAACACTATAGTACAGCAGCCAGTGTAACACTAGTAACCAGTGTAACACTATAGTACAGCAGCCAGTGTAACACTAGTAACCAGTGTCAACACTATAGTACAGCAGCCAGTGTAACACTAGTAACCAGTGTCAACACTATAGTACAGCAGCCAGTGTAACACTAGTAACCAGTGTCAACACTATGTACAGCAGCCAGTGTAACACTAGTAACCAGTGTCAACACACAGTACAGCAGCCACTAGTAACCAGTGTCAACACACAGTACAGCAGCCAGTGTAACACTAGTAACCAGTGTCAACACTATAGTACAGCAGTAACACTAGTAACCAGTGTCAACACTATAGTACAGCAGCCAGTGTAACACTAGTAACCAGTGTCAACACTATAGTACAGCAGCCAGTGTAACACTAGTAACCAGTGTCAACACTATAGTACAGCAGCCAGTGTAACACTATAGTAACCAGTGTCAACACTATAGTACAGCAGCCAGTGTAACACTAGTAACCAGTGTCAACACTATAGTACAGCAGCCAGTGTAACACTAGTAACCAGTGTCAACACTATAGTACAGCAGCCAGTGTAACACTAGTAACCAGTGTCAACACTATAGTACAGCAGCCAGTGTAACACTAGTAACCAGTGTCAACACACAGTACAGCAGCCAGTGTAACACTAGTAACCAGTGTCAACACACAGTACAGCAGCCAGTGTAACACTAGTAACCAGTGTCAACACTATAGTACAGCAGCCAGTGTAACACTAGTAACCAGTGTCAACACTATAGTACAGCAGCCAGTGTAACACTAGTAACCAGTGTCAACACTATAGTACAGCAGCCAGTGTAACACTAGTAACCAGTGTCAACACTATAGTACAGCAGCCAGTGTAACACTAGTAACCAGTGTCAACACTATAGTACAGCAGCCAGTGTAACACTAGTAACCAGTGTCAACACTATAGTACAGCAGCCAGTGTAACACTAGTAACCAGTGTCAACACTATAGTACAGCAGCCAGTGTAACACTAGTAACCAGTGTCAACACTATAGTACAGCAGCCAGTGTAACACTAGTAACCAGTGTCAACACTATAGTACAGCAGCCAGTGTAACACTAGTAACCAGTGTCAACACACAGCACAGCAGCCAGTGTAACACTAGTAACCAGTGTCAACACACAGTACAGCAGCCAGTGTAACACTAGTAACCAGTGTCAGCACACAGTACAGCAGCCAGTGTAACACTAGTAACCAGTGTCAACACACAGTACAGCAGCCAGTGTAACACTAGTAACCAGTGTCAACACACAGTACAGCAGCCAGTGTAACACTAGTAACCAGTGTCAACACACAGTACAGCAGCCTGTGTAACACTAGTAACCAGTGTCAACACACAGTACAGCAGCCAGTGTAACACTAGTAACCAGTGTCAACACACAGTACAGCAGCCAGTGTAACACTAGTAACCAGTGTCAACACACAGTACAGCAGCCAGTGTAACACTAGTAACCAGTGTCAACACACAGTACAGCAGCCAGTGTAACACTAGTAACCAGTGTCAACACACAGTACAGCAGCCAGTGTAACACTAGTCACCAGTGTCAGTGTAACACTAGTAACCAGTGTCAACACACAGCACAGCAGCCAGTGTAACACTAGTAACCAGTGTCAACACACAGTACAGCAGCCTGTGTAACACTAGTAACCAGTGTCAACACACAGCACAGCAGCCAGTGTAACACTAGTAACCAGTGTCAACACACAGCACAGCAGCCAGTGTAACACTAGTAACCAGTGTCAACACACAGCACAGCAGCCAGTGTAACACTAGTAACCAGTGTCAACACACAGTACAGCAGCCTGTGTAACACTAGTAACCAGTCAACACACAGTACAGCAGCCTGTGTAACACTAGTAACCAGTCAACACACAGGACAGCAGCCAGTGTAACACTAGTAACCAGTGTCAACACACAGTACAGCAGCCAGTGTAACACTAGTAACCAGTGTCAGCACACAGTACAGCAGCCAGTGTAACACTAGTAACCAGTGTCAGCACACAGTACAGCAGCCAGTGTAACACTAGTAACCAGTGTCAACACACAGTACAGCAGCCTGTGTAACACTAGTAACCAGTGTCAACACACAGTACAGCAGCCTGTGTAACACTAGTAACCAGTGTCAACACACAGCACAGCAGCCAGTGTAACACTAGTAACCAGTGTCAACACACAGTACAGCAGCCAGTGTAACACTAGTAACCAGTGTCAACACACAGTACAGCAGCCAGTGTAACACTAGTAACCAGTGTCAACACACAGTACAGCAGCCAGTTTAACACTAGTAACCAGTGTCAACACACAGTACAGCAGCCAGTTTAACACTAGTAACCAGTGTCAACACACAGTACAGCAGCCAGTGTAACACTAGTAACCAGTGTCAACACACAGTATAGCAGCCAGTGTAACACTAGTAACCAGTGTCAAAACACAGTACAGCAGCCAGTGTAACACTAGTAACCAGTGTCAACACACAGTACAGCAGCCAGTGTAACACTAGTAACCAGTGTCAACACACAGCACAGCAGCCAGTGTAACACTAGTAACCAGTGTCAACACACAGTACAGCAGCCAGTGTAACACTAGTAACCAGTGTCAACACACAGTACAGCAGCCAGTGTAACACTAGTAACCAGTGTCAACACACAGCACAGCAGCCAGTGTAACACTAGTAACCAGTGTCAACACACAGTACAGCAGCCAGTGTAACACTAGTAACCAGTGTCAACACACAGTACAGCAGCCAGTGTAACACTAGTAACCAGTGTCAACACACAGTACAGCAGCCAGTTTAACACTAGTAACCAGTGTCAACACACAGTACAGCAGCCAGTTTAACACTAGTAACCAGTGTCAACACACAGTACAGCAGCCAGTGTAACACTAGTAACAAGTGTCAACACACAGTATAGCAGCCAGTGTAACACTAGTAACCAGTGTCAAAACACAGTACAGCAGCCAGTGTAACGCTAGTAACCAGTGTCAACACACAGTACAGCAGCCAGTGTAACACTAGTAACCAGTGTCAACACACAGTATAGCAGCCTGTGTAACGCTAGTAACCAGTGTCAACACACAGTATAGCAGCCTGTGTAACGCTAGTAACCAGTGTCAACACACAGTACAGCAGCCAGTGTAACACTAGTAACCAGTGTCAGCACACAGTACAGCAGCCTGTGTAACACTAGTAACCAGTGTCAACACACAGCACAGCAGCCAGTGTAACACTAGTAACCAGTGTCAACACACAGTACAGCAGCCTGTGTAACACTAGTAACCAGTGTCAACACACAGTACAGCAGCCAGTGTAACACTAGTAACCAGTGTCAACACACAGTACAGCAGCCTGTGTAACACTAGTAACCAGTGTCAACACACAGTACAGCAGCCAGTGTAACACTAGTAACCAGTGTCAACAAACAATACAGCAGCCTGTGTAACACTAGTGTCAACACTATAGTACAGCAGCCAGAGGTACTTGGAGATTTTTTCTTCGTCACCTTGCCTTGATGCAGGTCACCCACCAACCCTGTGTTATCTGGAACTCGCATCCATTTCCAAGTTCCACTTCTGAATGAGAAAATAGCAGCGTCCCCCGTGAGTTATATTAACACTTAACAAGTATACACAAGTGCGGTGAATATAATAAGACTTACAAGATGCAACTGCTTGCTGACACCTGGGCCCTGGATTCATTACCAGGCTGAATGTTCCAGCACACTTGTTCACTGACTAAGTTTGGACTTGATACGAGGGTGATGTACTGCACATTGTTATGACACTTTGACAAGCTCTTGAGTAATGACCACATGTGAGCCCTATGACACTACTATACCCTAATTAGGCCTCCACCTGCCTTGTACAAATACAGTGAAGAGAGGAAGAGGACTGTAGCAAAGGTGATGTGGGTAGCACCCTGGTGGCTGGTCGCTTCCTCTGAACAGGACGACAATTAACTTGTGTCGTGTTTACAAACAAGAGCCATCACGGCACCTTAATGTTGTTAAATCATTACAGCCGACACTACTTCAGCACACGTCCTGGTAATGTCCTCAACATCAAGAACCTAGTTTCAAGGTGTGGCTCCCAGCTCTGATCCGAGGAAAGCCACTGCTACATTTATGAGGGTCTTGCCCCTGACTACCTCTATGTTTTAGAGTATGATAGATAGATTTACTGTATCTTCTCACTAATACCCTCTGAGATGTCACTAAATAGTCTTTCTCCCTGGCTGAGATGTCAGTGTTGCCAGCCATGTTGTGCTCAGTCTGGATTCCCGAATGAGACTAGCCACCCCAGGGCATTTATATTGGATCTCAGCCTACATATGCCTCTCAACCTGGGGCACTGCTGCTAGTCATAACTGGCAAAGGTGAGAGTAATTTAGGTCCTCTCAAAACGATAAAATGTTAATTACTTTGACATTTATAATACTCAAGAATAAGCTCAGACCTAACAAATAACTGGATCTGACTCTCTCATTATGTAGTGAACTCCTGCAGTGCAGGTGACACTCGACATTCACTATCCTTTGTGGGGAATTCGCCTCACAAACTGGCTAGGAGAGACGTTATCCTCCCCTTCTCACCAAAAGGAGCAGGAGAGGAAGGCTGTTACACTATCTAGAGCTTTCTGGTGTATAGGAATTAAAAAATACCCACATCTTATGTGTTTTCTAAAGTTTTTATTGCCAAATGCAATGATTACCCAGAACGAAGTGCTCTATAAATCTCCAAATCACTTATTAGTATTTCCACTAAGTAGTTGAGTTGCAGGGACATGTCTTCAATGGCTCACAGCGACTGCTCATAATCGATATTTTTTGTCTGGTTCATTTAACCCTTTGGGGGTCGTCAGGCCCTCTCAGAGACTTGTTCACAGGGTCGCCAAAATTTAAAAAAAAAAAAGAATTATTTTTTGTTATGAAAAGATAATCTTTTCCCGATCATAATGACACCAAAAGTATGAAATTTGATGGAAAATTTATGGAATTATGCTCTCACGAAGTTAGCAGTCTCGACGATGTTTACGCATCAACGATTTTGCCCAATTTGATCCCTATTTTCGGCCAATTCCAGTGTACTAGTCGACAAAAATCATAACTATTTCACTAGAACTCCATTTTTTCTATCGAATGAGTACAAGAAACCACCCATTTACCGATTTCAACTATCCAATAAAGTGGTCAGAATTTAGCAATTTTGCCAATTTCACACAAATTTCAAAAGATGCCAATTTCTGAATAGGGTCCAGAATAAACAAGAAAGACATTCCTGGCACTAAAATAACAAGTTATCTGTTCGTTAGTCACATCCCCAGGGCCCTCTTATATTTCTTTGGTTTTCCACTTTGAATTTTTATTCTCACAAAAAATAGAAGATTTACTGTTATGCAGACTACTGAAGTAGTGTACAAATGGTATAAATAATATCAGTGCACTTGTGAAAGAATATTAGACTCGCCAGTTGACGTGTATTGCACGCTTGGCATGATTTGTTTACTTTTGATCTTTGGTAAAAATCGAACATTTCTGCTACTTTGAGCTCAATTCCAAGGTACTTTTCATTGTAAAACCAGTCAAAATCATCTCAATTTCTGTAATATGTCTTCCATTCTATAAAATGAGACCAAGAAAACTAGAATACAACAATAAATACCATTCGAAAATACAGTGCAAAGTCGCTGTTTTAATCCAAAAACATGGTCAAAGTTTTTTTTTTCTCATTACACACTGTGTGCTGCAGGATTTTTTTTATACTGCGCACACTGACCACATAGACCCATTCTTTCATATATAGGCCTACCAGCTTTCTCTCACTAGATTTGAGGGCGCTAGAATTTAGGCATACTAGTACGTCAAAAACCCTGGGGCGTAAGCCGTACTAGTACGGCCGAAACCCCCAAAGGGCTAAAGTGAAGATCACATTCAGCCTTGCTGGTTCCTCCTGTCGTGAAATCATCCTGGTGCCTTTAGCATGTTGGCTTAAGTTTTTCATTGTTGCCTCAAACATATTTACTCTCCACACTTCAGTTCTTCCAACAAATTCCCTTAAACCTCCATTCTGTTTACTCTTACCCTACATATTTTTATTCTTATGTGGTAAGATGAGAGGTGGTGGGCATGGTGAGAGGTGGTAGGTATGAGGGTGATGGGGCACGCCAGGTTAGTACCCGATATGGGTAGGTGAACATGCGGGTCAGCAGCTACCCCTCCTGCACAGCCTCCACTGCTACGCAGGTCACTATGATACCCATCTCCCCGTCTCTCTCCCAGGTCACTTTCACCACACTTGGCCCCGTCACCCCATGGCTCAGTGCACAACTGAAAGCTCCCGGACTCAAATTCTGCAACTGAAATTATCCTGGTTCAGATCCCACAAGTGAAAAGGCCCGGGCTCAAATCCCACAGGGACTAGGACCCAGGCTAAAACCTAAAGCCAAATCTTTAATCTTACGACTGACTGGACCCGGCTTTGATACTCGGTACAACCGGGAAGAATAGTACACTGAAAACTACCCCCGATGCTAAGAGGAGTTCAATAAGTACGCTAAGAGATAACTCATGATAAAGACTCAATACTTTCCTTACCAAGAAAAAAAGAATTAATCTTAGCACACGAGAAAGTGTTCCTATATTATTTTTTTAAATTAGTGTTGGAAAACTTAACAGCATCATATGATGTGCTATTTCATGTTTAATGGAGTGGACCGGTAAGCCAGCAGAAGGCTCGGTCATATAATCGAAGATAGACGTTACCCACTACCTGAAATTCCTGATCAGCAGTGCTGTCTATGGGGTAGTGCGTGTCGCCAGCATCAACAGCCTAATGGTTCACTCAAAAAAAAGTCCAATCTCGAAACAGATCGAGGAAGAATTTATTCCAGTAACCAGAAACCTGAAAGCTTGAAGAGGGAATTACACTCAGCCACACCACAGACTTTGTCACCAGTTTTGATGTGGCTCACACACAGCCACACACAATGGCCCCCACACACATTAGGGCTCCACACACATTGGGCCCCACACACACACAATGGCCCCCACACACATTAGGGCTCCACACACACTGGGCCCCCCACACACACAATGGCCCCCACACACATTAGGGCTCCACACACACACTGGGCGACACACTGGTGTAGCAACCTGTCCTGGATTCTTAAACTGCAATGAAACACTGTCTTTAGCAGACGAGCAGTAACCAGCTTTCTCGCCTCAATCAATGAATTTATATCCTTGAGGACGTGTAAAAGTAAGATGAAATTTGATTTAGAATGACAGGTGTAAATTCATAATCCTTTGACACAAATACATGAAGAATTGAAGATCTGTACGACATAAACATTTTCATATTAACTCTTACAGCATATACATAATAATAATAATAATAATAATAATAATAATAATAATAATAATAATAATAATAATAATAATAATAATAATAATAATATTATTATTATTATTATTATGGGGGAGCTAAGAGTGGGAGGGGGGGGGGGCGCTAAAGCTAAGGGACTGAACACCTATCAAGGATAAGAGACGAAACACCTAAAAATTTCCTCTCCACGTTATCATTTGTTTCCAGTATTTAAATCAAGTCTATATTCGACTGAAGAAACCTGCTGCACAGGCGAAACGTTTCAGTAATAAAGATACCCATGTGTTGCACATGCGTCATAGTCATTAGCCTGTCAGTATTGTACAGTACATGGCAGCCTGGCCCAGGGCCACTGTTATATCTCCCCTGCTTCTTCTATCCTCCAATATCCATAGATTCAGTTCCACTAGCCTCTCCTCGTAGTTCATATCCCTTAACTCAGGAACAAGCCTTGTTGCTTAATTCTGCACCTTCTCCGGTTTCTTAACATGCTTCCTCAGGTGTGGGTTCCATGTTGGTGTTGCGTACTCCAAGATGGGCCTGACATATTGTGGAAAATGCCCGAAAGACTCTTTGCTGAGATTCCTGAAGGCCACTTTTAGATTTGTAGAGCGAGAATTGGCTGCAGAAGTCATTCAGTTGAAGTGAGCCTCTAAAGAAATGATCGGGACTATGCTCTATGAGTTAGGTTTCAACCTCTGTCCCTCGAGACTATACACTGTGTTCGGTCTTCTGTTTTCTTCCCTGATCCTCTTGACCTTGCAATTGCTGGGGTTGAATTCCAGCAACCACTTATCAGACCAATCTTGCAGTTTGTCCGAATCTGTTTGCAACCCTTCCCTGTCCTCTGCTGTTTTTATTTTTCTCATCAGTTTTACATCATAAACAAACAGGGATTCATCTCAATCCCATTTGAAATATCATTCACATGAACTAGAAACATTACTGGTTCTAGTAATAATCCTCAAATCCTGGGAACGCTTGAAAGCACTTGACTTGTACTCGTTGGAACGCAGGCGAGAGAGATATATCATAATCTACACTTGGAAAATCCTAGAAGGAATGGTTCCGAATCTGCACACAGAAATCACTCACTACGAAAGTAAAAGATTGGGCAGGCGATGAAAATACCCCCAATGAAAAGTAGGGGCGCCATTGGTACACTAAGAGAAAACAACTTAAGTGTCTGGGGCCCAAGACTGTTCAACAGTCTCGCACCATGAATAAGGGGAATTACCAATAGGCCCCTGGCTGCCTTCAAGAGGGAGCTGGACAGATACTTAAAGTCGGTGCCGGATCAGCCGGGCTGTGGTTCATACGTTGGATTACGTGCGGCCAACAGTAACAGCCTACTTAGTTAGGCCCTGATCCACCGGGAGACCTGGTCGTGGACCGGGCCGTGGGGGCGTTGATCCCCGGAATACCCTCCAGGTAGAGTCCGCTGGTTACACTTCTCCATTTATACGTCTTTTCCCGGACAATTAGTCTCTGCCTCCTTCCGTTGTGGTACTCTTCGATCCACCACAATACGTTACCTATTATTCATGTTTGCACCTCAAGGTTTTGCCTCAGTCTCATGTGAGGTACTTTTTCAAATTACCCTTGATATACCTTTGAAGAGTTTCGAGACTTCCACTGCTCTCGGGGCCCGGCCATTGGCCAGGCTCTTCTGGTAATTGCCTGATCAACCAGGCTGTTGCTACTGGAGGCCCGCTGCCCCACATATCCATCACAGCCTAGTTGATCTGGCACGTGGTGAAGATACTTGTCCAGTTTCCTCTTGAAGGCTTCTACACTTGTTCCAGCCGTGTTTTTGATATCTTCTGGTAAGATGTTGAATAGTCTGGGACCCCGAATGTTGATACAGTGTTCCCTTTTTTTCCGCACCGCACCCCTGTTCCTCACTGGATTTATTTTGCACTTCCTCCCATATCTCTTACTCCAGTATATTAAGGCAGTGTGCAGATTTGGGACCAGACCCTCGAGTACTTTCCAGGTGTATTTTATCATATATATATCTCTCTCTCCTCCGTTCCAGTAAGTACATGTTCAAGACTTGAAGTCGTTCCCAGTAATTTAGGTGCTTTACTGGCTCAATGTGAGCCATAAACGATCTCTGTATTTGTTCCAGCTCTGATATTTCTCCTGCTTTGAACGGGGCCGTCAGCACTGAGCAATATTCTAAATGAGGGAGCACTAGCGATTTGAAGAGTGTCACCATTGGCATTATTTCCCTTGTTCTGAAAATTCTCAATACCCATCCCGTCATCTTCCTGGCTGTCGTGATCTTTGTCTTCCTATGGTCTTTAAAAGAAAGGTCGGCTGACATAATTATTCCCAGGTCTTTTACGTGTTCCTTTCGTTCTATTTGGTGACCCTCTTGAGTTTTGTATATAGTATTCCTTTTTAGTTCTTCAGTCTTTCCATACCTAAGCAGCTGGAACTTATCACCAGTGAACGTCATGTTGTTCTCCACTGCCCACTGGAAACCTTTGCTTATGTCTTCCTGTACTTTTTCAGTGTCCTCAACGGTAGTGAGTTTCATCATTTGCAGATGACACAAAAGTGTGACGGGTGTTTTTATCTATGTCTGCTATGAGGATGAGAAACAGCAGAGGTGCCAGGACAGTGTCTTGGGGCACTGAGCTTTTTACCTCGCTGATGCTGGATCTTGCTCTGTTTATTACTACTTTTCGTGTTGTGTGTGTTAGGAACCCGAAAATCCATCTGCCTTCCTTCCCCGTAATGCCCATTGCCCTCATTTTGTGCGCTATCCCTCCATGATCGCCTTTGTCAAACGCCTTTGCAAAATCTGCGTAAATCACATCTGCGTTTTGGTCGTCTTCCAACGCCTCCGTAATTCTGTCATAATGGTTCAGCAGCTGTGACAGGCATGATCGTGCTGCTATAAAACCATGCTGGTTCGGGTCCATGAAATTTGTAATCTGCCGTCTCATCACTCTTTCGAAGATGTTTACATGATGTGAGAAATTAGGGCTACTGGTCTGTAATTTTTAAGCTAGTGCTCGACTACCTCCCTTATGCTATGTTTGCACTCTTTAAGGCCTCCGGAATTTCACCTAGATCTAAGCTCTTTCTCCAAAGAATACTGAGGGCTCGTACTAGTGGTAGTTTGCACTTCTTTATAAATAGGGCATTCCATGAATCTGGTCCAGATGCGGAGTTGGCATGTTGTCCATTTCTTTTTATAAATCTATGGAATTTGTACTGTCAGTTAGTTGGTCTGCGTGACCTTCTGCTGGAGTGAAAAATGTTTCTGCATTTTCTACCTTGCTGTCATTTAGTGGGTTGCTGAACACCGATTCATATAGGATTTCACTCATTTCCTGTTCATCGTCAGTATACGAATCTCCTCTCCATAATGGTCCAATTCTACAGGTAGTTCTTAGCTTGAATTTTGCATAGGAACAGAAATATTTTGTGTTTCTTGCAGTCTGAAAATGCAAGACACCCAGCCCTCTCTCTCTCTCTCCTGTCTCACTTCCGTTTCTTTTTCATAGAATTCTAATAGGATGATAAGGCAAGATTTACCATCTTTGAACCAGTGTTGTTACTGTTTATGAAACCATCTCTCTCCGGGTGCTCTACTACTACTCTATCTTTTCTATTACCCTGCACCGTAAGCATGTCAGCAAAACTGGCCTGTAGTTGAGCACTTGCACCTCACATACTTCCTTGTCATTTCAAATTACCTGATCCTGCAATATTGTCTTTATTCTGATATTACTGAGAAGCAGTTGTATTTCAGACTTGGCTTTTATTATGTCGTCCTTGAAGTGTCATTCACCCTTGCATATTCATTTCTGGCTAATCTGCTCACTTTCTGTTTTCATTTGTCCTTTGCTTCCTATAGTTTTTCACTCTTATGCTTCTCTTTTTTTTGTCTCTCTACACCTCTGGTTAAACAAGGGCCCTCTTAGTGATTGCTATTTCCTGTTCTCCTCTGCCTCCCCGCACTTTCCAGCTAAATATTCCATCTCATCTACTGACTTTCCTTCCAATGTTCTTTCCCACTGCACTGTATTCGGTAATCTCCTCATTCTTAGAAAGTTCCATCTTCTGAAGTCTGGCTTCTCACACCATCCATTTACAATCTTCTATCTATGTTTAGTTCCACAGGGTACTCCAAATTCAGAACTGCAAGGTCGCTGTCACCCAGGGCGCTTTCATATTCCGTATCTCTTATGTCTGACATATTTGTGGTAAATACCAGGTCTAGCATTGCTGACTCCTCTCCTGTCGTATCCTTAACATGCGCCCCGTGGGCGCTCACAGCTGCTTCAGCTATGTCAACCATTGCTTTGTTGTCTTCATATTTTTGCCTCGGTGTCCTGTTGTTAGGTGGCAGGTTGTACATCACTGTGTCAGTAATGTTAGTGTTGGCGCTTATGTGGCCCTGTTATGTGCAACCGTTAGTCTGGTAGAATCCGTTAAATTCGGACATGGCATTCTCACCCTTATGCTTGAGACAGTGTTCATGCATGCGTGGTAGGCTTCGCCATGAAGCTGCGGGTCACCTCAGTTTAAATCTGGTGCTAGGCTGAGGTGGACGTTTGGCTGCAGCTTTGTTCTGTTGTGTGCGCCATTGTTACAGTTAACTGCAAGATCAGAGGATGCCTTTTACTCATTCTGTTCGCTAGTGAGACCATGCTATGCCAGTCATGTTGGGGCATAACAACTACAACCACTACTTAAGGTCCCCAAGTCCTAAGCCCACTTACCTGCCTGCTTACTCATCTCACCTCTTCAAAACTCCACTGATTTCTGGTTAGCAGTGCCACTGCTCTGCTTCCCTTGTTTCCTCTATTTTTCCTTACCACTTGACATCCAGCTGGAAATATGGCATGTGATATCATGCAGCTCAGCTTTGCCACTGTGATAGTTGTCTGGAGTTTCAGCTGTTCGTTCCTTCTTCTCGTTACTCTTGTTTGATAGTCCATGTTCATTTGTGAACCACACTCTTAGCTTAATTTATTTTATCACACTGGTTTCTGCTTCCTACTCCCTCTGCATGCTGCGCATCAGACAGGTGTGGGAGAGGTAGTCTGGGTTAGTGTGCTCGTCAATACCGGGGATATGATCGGGAAGGGGAAGGGAGGAGGGAATTGAGAGGGTTGGGGGGCTGGTACTCACTTATTTGTACTCACCTATTTGTGGTTGCAGGGGTAGATTCATGGCTCCTGACCCCGCCTCTTCACTGGTTGCTACTGGGTCACTCACTCTCTGTTCTGTGAGCTTTATAATACCTCTTCTTCAAGCTATGTATGTGTGTGTGTGGGGGGGGTGCAGTGGGCTGGTCTGATGCTGATGTGTGTATGTAGGCAGAATGTTGAGGGTGGGCTGGTGTGTGTGTGGGTAGGTTGGTATGGGTGGAATGTTGAGGGTGGGCTGGTATTGGTTTGTGGGGTGGACTGGGTTGGGTAGTGAAGTTGGGAGAGGAGGAGAGAGTGGAGACAGCTGGGAACAGTAGTCACCGCTATCATCTAAGTCTGAGTGTTGGTCATTTTGAGCTCCTCACATACTTGGATGTTTCTTGTGAGCTCCCCACCTTCCTTCCTCAGCCTGATTACCTGGTCCTTGACTGTTGTCTTCCTCCTGATATGGCTATACAACAGCTTCGGGTCAGACTTGAGTTTCGATGCTATGTCGTTTTCGTACTGTCGCTGGGCCTCCCTCCTTATCTGTGCATACACGTTTCTGGCTCTTCGACTAAGCTCTTTATTTTCCTGGGTCCTTTGTCTTCTGTACTTTTTCTATTCTTTGGCACACTTAGTTTTTGTCTCCCTGCACCTCTGGGTAAACCAAGGGCTCGTTCTGGTCTTCCCATTATTTCTGTTGCCCTTGGAAACAAACTTCTCTGCCTCCTTGTATTTTGTCACGTACTCCATTTCGTTTACCGATTTTACTGCAGGAAGTTCATCATGGCTGTGTAGCCTTTTCCCCATTTTGTAGTTTGGCTTCTCCCATCCTACTCCTATACACTTTCCACTTGTAACTCTATGTATTCAAAGTTCAGAACCACGTGATCACTAGCTCCGAGGGGCCTTCCAAATGTGATGTCTTGCTGGTTCATCCTCATCTCTCTCTCCGGTAGTGTCCTTAACATGTTGATGCATGAGGTTTTCCAGTACCACATCCATCACCTTGACCCCCATGTGGCTCCAGGTTTTCCCAGTGAATCTCCTTGTGACTGAAATCACTAATAATTAGTAACTTTGCTCTACCCGTGTAAGCTCTTCTGGCCGCCTGAGCTAGTGTGTCTGTTGCTCTCTTCACATTTTTCTCTTGGCTTCCTGCAGTTCTTTGACGGGTTGTACATCACTGCAATGACTACTTTATGTCCCCCCAGACTGAATTGTATCTATGTAGTCCCTTTCGCCCATTTCGTCCATGTGTGTGTGTGTGTGTGTGTGTGTGTGTGTGTGTGTGTGTGTGTGTGTGTGTGTGTGTGTGTGTGTGTGTGTGTGTGTGTGTGTGTATTGGTGCGGTGGGCTGGTCTGATACTGGTGTGTGACGGTTGGTTGTGACGGTTGGACAGCATCAGCAGACACTCAGTGTCTGCTGATGCTGTCCTCTCTTGCTCAGGAATGTCTCCTGACGCGGGTCCCTCGGATGAGATGACACGCCCAGTGATCAAGCATCCGCTGGTGGCGGGGTTTCCATCTAAGCAGTACTGTATGATCCATATGGGTTTAGCGTTTTTAAATATGAGACTGGTGAAAGCAGCGGCACCACACAGGAGTAGAAATTTCTCCAAGATCGAGACATGGCTGACCGAAAATCAACAGTGTTTGCATAAATGGGGAGAAATCAGAAGGACCCGTTATAAGTAGTGTTGCACCGGGGCTCCTTGTTCACATTTTATATAAACGAAAAATATGATGAAATAAATAACGACATTAGCATGTTTGCCGATGCCACTAAATTAGGCCGACAAATGATTTCTGATGACACTGAAATGGAGACAAAGCTCCATTGCACAAGGGAGGCAGCAGAGCGCTTGCTAAATACTGCAGACTAGTAGCACTAACATTCCACGTCATAAGTCTTCGTAAGTGATGAGACGCCAAATGATAAATTGTGTGGAACATAATATACACAACCCAAACTGGAGATCATGCCTGTAACAACTTTTAAATCACTATAACGGAATTACGGAGGCGCTGGAAGAAAACTAAAACGCAGATTTGATATACACAGATTTCGCAAAGGGGTTTGACAAATGCGAACATGGGGTGATCGCACATAAAATGAAGGCCATAGTATGACCGGGAAGGTAGACAGATGGATTTTTAACTTTCTGACAGATAGAACAGAGTAGTCGTAAACAGAGCAAATCCAGCATTAGCGAGGTAAAATCCTCAAGTGCCTCAAGGCACTGAGGCGCCTCTGCTTTTTCTCATCCTCAGAGAAGACAAATTGAAACACCCGCCACAGCTGGTTCCAAAATATGCATGAAAGTCACCTCGATAGATGACACTGAAAACACTGATTGCACAAAATATGAGAGATTTTCCAGTGGGCAGTGGAGAACATGACGTTCACCGGTGATAAGAATGAAGAACTCAAACGTAATACTGTATACATAACCCAAGAGGATCATCAAATACCTTTACCTTCGATATACCTTTGATGAGTTTCAAGAGTCTTTCTACTCCCAGAGCCCGGCCATGGACCAGGCTCCTCTGGTGCTAGCCTGGTCAACCAGGCTGTTGCTGCTGGAGGCCCGCTCCCCCACATATCCATCACAGCATGGTTGATCTGGCACCTGGTGAAGATACTTGTCCAATTTCCTCTTAAAGACTTCTACACTTGTCCCAGCAGTGTTTCTGATATCTTCTGGTAGGATGTTGAATCATGTGGGGCCACAGATGCTTTATATAGTATTCCCTTACAGTGTCCACTGCACCTCTGTTTTTTGCACTTTCTCCCATATATCTCGATTTAGTATGTTGTTATGGTAGTGTGCAGATTTGGGACCAGGTCCTGTCGGCTAACCTTTCAAAGACAATAAGCCAGGAAAATGACGGAGTGAATAATGAGCAATCTCAAAACAAGGGAAATAGTGCCTGCCAATGGTGACGGTGACACTATTCAAATCGCTTGTGCTCTTTCGTTTATTGTTCACTGCTGACCCCGTTCAGGGCAGGAGAGATATCAGTACTGAACACATACAGAGGTCATGTTTAGCTTGCACAGAGATAATAAAGCATTTAATTTACTGGAAATGCCCCAATCCTAAATGCGTACTCACTGGGATGGAAGAGAGATACATGATAATATATACGTGGAAAGTACTTGAGGGCCTAGTAACAAATATACACACTAACAACGTACTGAAGCGAGAGATATAGGAAGTGCTACATAAACGAGGCGAAAACCAGGGGCACCGTATCAACATTCGTATTCCCCAACTATTCTTCTTGAGGAAACTGGACAAGTATCCTCACAAAGCGCCAGGTCAACCAAGTTGTAAGGGATATGTGGACAAACGGGCCACCAGCAGCAACAGCCTGGTTGGTAAGGAAAGCACCAGACATTTCTGGCCCAGGACCGGGTTCTGGGATTAGAAAAACTTTCGAAACTTAGAGAACTAGAGGATGATCTGGACAGGTTGATGTTGTCGGAGAAGTGGCAGATACAGTTCAGTGTTCCCAAATGAAAGGTTCTGATCCTAGAAAAAAATAACCATGGCACTTATAAACTAAATAATTTAGATCGTGATCAGACTGAATGCGAAAAAGACTTATGAACTTTGGTTAGCAGAACTCTAAAATAAAAAAAAGCTCAGCGTATAAAAATGGAATTTTTGGTTTCAGATCAATTAACAAAGGGAATATAGTTTTGAAAACATCTAGACAAAACATAATTCGTAGAAATTGGTAAAACTGGACAAATTTAGATTTAGAAAGTATATAGGAAAGCAACTGTTTGATAGTATTTTAGATGACTGTAAGAAACTCCCAAGTAGCGTTTATATGACAAGAACCTTGGTTAGCTTTAAACACAGGTACAAGGGTGGGTGTGAGCAGGTGTGAGTTAGACCTGCCTAGGTAAGGAGATGGTACAATATACCGACAAACGTGAAATAAGACTCAGACGCAGTATTAAGACATGTTAAAGCAGAACCGTTACACCATGAAAGTTCTCGTCCATCTTAAAGCAACAATTTTTGGCGAAAATGGTTACTTAATATAATATTCTAACATTACACATATATCTTATTTACCCTGGGATGTGTGTTAGGTAAGACACATATGCAACAGTTAGGTATCTTTATTGTGAAACGTTTCGCCTACACAGTAGGCTTCTTCAGTCAAGTACAGAAAAGTTGATAGAAGCAGAAGATACTTGAAGACGATGTAATCAGTCCATCACCCTTAAAGTTTTGAGGTGGTCAGTCCCTCAGTCTGGAGAAGAGCATTGTTCCATAGTATGAAACAATATGGAGAAGATGTGACAGGATGGAGCTTTTATAGCGCCAAGAGGTGAGACGTAGGCCACTAGGAGAGGTAAGAACTCAGATGTTGAGAAGGCAGGTCCCTCTCAAATCCAGCCTCTCTCACTGGTGGAAGTTGTCGAAGTTGATTGCAGGTCTGTACCAAGATACCCCTGTGTTGCAGTGTCTGACAGATTGAACATTAAAATGGTATAAAATACCGACAGGTTGTTAGGTAAGACACATATGCAACAGTTAGGTATCTTTATTGTGAAACGTTTCGCCTACACAGTAGGCTTCTTCAGTCAAGTACAGAAAAGTTGATAGAAGCAGAAGATACTTGAAGACGATGTAATCAGTCCATCACCCTTAAAGTTTTGAGGTGGTCAGTCCCTCAGTCTGGAGAAGAGCATTGTTCCATAGTATGAAACAATATGGAGAAGATGTGACAGGATGGAGCTTTTATAGCGCCAAGAGGTGAGACGTAGGCCACTAGGCCATTTTAATGTTCACCCTGGGATGTGTCTAGCCAGGGCTACTAGTCCCGCTACTCATACAATAGTCATTTATTCCGTTAAAAAGCAAGGAAATCACTACATACTGTCCTAGGATGTTTTCTTTTCACAGACTGGAGATGTAAACACTGTGATGCAGTGCGTGTGTATATGCTTGTTTTGTGTGTACACGATGGCCATGTGTGGGCACACCTGCCTAATGTGTACATACATGTCCTGTGTGTACATATCTAAGTGTATAGTATGAGAAAAATAGGGACGGGGAAGTACAGTAGACGGAGGTGGATTATACATGTAATATTCCCATAACAAGTTTCAAGTGTTTTCCTAATCTCTCATACTCTTCTGGTGCTCGCCTGGTCAACCAGGCTGTTGCTGTCACTTCCTGGAAAAAATATTGATGACTTTAGCAACATTTACTCACATAAACAAGAGACTTCTTCGGTCATTTACAATTCACTGTTTATATTCTCATGAACACTCACTATCAAAGACGTACGTATGAGTATTATTTATAAACCACTGAAGTAAATAATTTTTATAACTGATTCGATGTTCAGATTATGTAAGTGGTACTGTGTGTGGCTGCAGCAGCAGTGTGAGGTCTGTGTGGGGCTGCAGCAGCAGTGTGAGGTCTGTGTGGGGCTGCAGCAGCAGTGTGAGGTCTGTGTGGGGCTGCAGCAGCAGTGTGAGGTCTGTGTGGGGCTGCTGCAGCAGTGTGAGGTCTGTGTGGGGCTGCAGCAGCAGTGTGAGGTCTGTGTGGGGCTGCAGCAGCAGTGTGAGGTCTGTGTGGGGCTGCAGCAGCAGTGTGAGGTCTGTGTGGGGCTGCAGCAGCAGTGTGAGGTCTGTGTGGGGCTGCAGCAGCAGTGTGAGGTCTGTGTGGGGCTGCAGCAGCAGTGTGAGGTCTGTGTGGGGCTGCAGCAGCAGTGTGAGGTCTGTGTGGGGCTGCAGCAGCAGTGTGAGGTCTGTGTGGGGCTGCAGCAGCAGTGTGAGGTCTGTGTGGGGCTGCAGCAGCAGTGTGAGGTCTGTGTGGGGCTGCAGCAGCAGTGTGAGGTCTGTGTGGGGCTGCAGCAGCAGTGTGAGGTCTGTGTGGGGCTGCAGCAGCAGTGTGAGGTCTGTGTGGGGCTGCAGCAGCAGTGTGAGGTCTGTGTGGGGCTGCAGCAGCAGTGTGAGGTCTGTGTGGGGCTGCAGCAGCAGTGTGAGGTCTGTGTGGGGCTGCTGCAGCAGTGTGAGGTCTGTGTGGGGCTGCAGCAGCAGTGTGAGGTCTGTGTGGGGCTGCAGCAGCAGTGTGAGGTCTGTGTGGGGCTGCAGCAGCAGTGTGAGGTCTGTGTGGGGCTGCTGCAGCAGTGTGAGGTCTGTGTGGGGCTGCAGCAGCAGTGTGAGGTCTGTGTGGGGCTGCAGTAGCAGTGTGAGGTCTGTGTGGGGCTGCAGCAGCAGTGTGAGGTCTGTGTGGGGCTGCAGCAGCAGTGTGAGGTCTGTGTGGGGCTGCAGCAGCAGTGTGAGGTCTGTGTGGGGCTGCAGCAGCAGTGTGAGGTCTGTGTGGGGCTGCTGCAGCAGTGTGAGGTCTGTGTGGGGCTGCTGCAGCAGTGTGAGGTCTGTGTGGGGCTGCAGCAGCAGTGTGAGGTCTGTGTGGGGCTGCAGCAGCAGTGTGAGGTCTGTGTGGGGCTGCAGCAGCAGTGTGAGGTCTGTGTGGGGCTGCAGCAGCAGTGTGAGGTCTGTGTGGGGCTGCAGCAGCAGTGTGAGGTCTGTGTGGGGCTGCTGCAGCAGTGTGAGGTCTGTGTGGGGCTGCTGCAGCAGTGTGAGGTCTGTGTGGGGCTGCAGCAGCAGTGTGAGGTCTGTGTGGGGCTGCAGCAGCAGTGTGAGGTCTGTGTGGGGCTGCAGCAGCAGTGTGAGGTCTGTGTGGGGCTGCAGCAGCAGTGTGAGGTCTGTGTGGGGCTGCAGCAGCAGTGTGAGGTCTGTGTGGGGCTGCAGCAGCAGTGTGAGGTCTGTGTGGGGCTGCAGCAGCAGTGTGAGGCTGCAGCAGCAGTGTGAGGTCTGTGTGGGGTGTCTGTGGGGGCTGCAGCAGCAGTGTGAGGTCTGTGTGGGGCTGCAAGCAGCAGTGTGAGGTCTGTGTGGGGCTGCAGCAGCAGTGTGAGGTCTGTGTGGGGCTGCAGCAGCAGTGTGAGGTCTGTGTGGGGCTGCAGCAGCAGTGTGAGGTCTGTGTGGGGCTGCAGCAGCAGTGTGAGGTCTGTGTGGGGCTGCAGCAGCAGTGTGAGGTCTGTGTGGGGCTGCAGCAGCAGTGTGAGGTCTGCGTGGGGCTGCAGCAGCAGTGTGAGGTCTGTGTAGGGCTGCAGCAGCAGTGTGAGGTCTGTGTGGGGCTGCAGCAGCAGTGTGAGGTCTGTGTGGGGCTGCAGCAGCAGTGTGAGGTCTGTGTGGGGCTGCAGCAGCAGTGTGAGGTCTGTGTGGGGCTGCAGCAGCAGTGTGAGGTCTGTGTGGGGCTGCAGCAGCAGTGTGAGGTCTGTGTGGGGCTGCAGCAGTAGTGTGAGGTCTGTGTGGGGCTGCAGCAGCAGTGTGAGGTCGGTGTGGGGCTGCAGCAGCAGTGTGAGGTCTGTGTGGGGCTGCAGCAGCAGTGTGAGGTCTGTGTGGGGCTGCAGCAGCAGTGTGAGGTCTGTGTGGGGCTGCAGCAGCAGTGTGAGGTCTGTGTGGGGCTGCAGCAGCAGTGTGAGGTCTGTGTGGGGCTGCAGCAGCAGTGTGAGGTCTGCGTGGGGCTGCAGCAGCAGTGTGAGGTCTGTGTAGGGCTGCAGCAGCAGTGTGAGGTCTGTGTGGGGCTGCAGCAGCAGTGTGAGGTCTGTGTGGGGCTGCAGCAGCAGTGTGAGGTCTGTGTGGGGCTGCAGCAGCAGTGTGAGGTCTGTGTGGGGCTGCAGCAGCAGTGTGAGGTCTGTGTGGGGCTGCAGCAGCAGTGTGAGGTCTGTGTGGGGCTGCAGCAGTAGTGTGAGGTCTGTGTGGGGCTGCAGCAGCAGTGTGAGGTCGGTGTGGGGCTGCAGCAGCAGTGTGAGGTCGGTGTGGGGCTGCAGCAGCAGTGTGAGGTCGGTGTGGGGCTGCAGCAGCAGTGTGAGGTCTGTGTGTGGCTGCAGCAGCAGTGTGAGGTCTGTGTGGGGCTGCAGCAGCAGTGTGAGGTCTGTGTGGGGCTGCAGCAGCAGTGTGAGGTCGGTGTGGGGCTGCAGCAGCAGTATGAGGTCTGTGTGGGGCTGCAGCAGCTGTATGAGGTCTGTGTGGGGCTGCAGCAGCAGTGTGAGGTCGGTGTGGGGCTGCAGCAGCAGTGTGAGGTCTGTGTGGGGCTGCAACAGCAGTGTGAGGTCTGTGTGGGGCTGCAGCAGCAGTGCGAGGTCGGTGTGGGGCTGCAGCAGCAGTGTGAGGTCTGTGTGGGGCTGCAACAGCAGTGTGAGGTCTGTGTGGGGCTGCAGCAGCAGTGTGAGGTCTGTGTGGGGCTGCAGCAGCAGTGTGAGGTCTGTGTGGGGCTGCAGCAGCAGTGTGAGGTCTGTGTGGGGCTGCAGCAGCAGTGTGAGGTCTGTGTGGGGCTGCAGCAGCAGTGTGTGGTCTGTGTGGGGCTGCAGCAGCAGTGTGAGGTCTGTGTGGGGCTGCGGCAGCAGAGTGAGGTCTGTGTGATGCTGCAGCAGCAGTGTGAGGTCTGTGTGGGGCTGCAGCAGCAGTGTGAGGTCTGTGTGGGGCTGCAGCAACATTGTGAGGTCTGTGTGGGGCTTCTGCAGCAACATTGTGAGGTCTGTGTGGGGCTTCTGCAGCAGCAGTGTGAGGCCTTTGTGGGGCTGCAGCAGCAGTGTGAGGCCTGTGTGGAGCTGCAGCAGCAGTGTGAGGTTGGTGTATGGGGTTGCAGAAACAGTGTGAGGTCTGTGTGGGGACTGCAGCAACAGTGTGAGGTCTGTGTGGGGACTGCAGCAATAGTGTGAGGTCTGTGTGGGGCTGAAGCAACAGTGTGAAGTCTGTGTGGGGGCTGCAGCAAGTGTCAAGTCTGCGTAGGGCTGCAGCAATAGTGTGAGGTCTGTGTGGGGCTGAAACAACAGTATGAAGCCTGTGTGGGGGCTGCAGCAACAGTGAGAGGCACGTTTTCCGGGGTCAACTCCCCCGCGGCCCAGTTCTACATTAGGCCTGGTGGACCAGGCTAGAGGTATGTTCGAATTTTCCCTTAAAATGGGTGAGTATTGAAGAGTCTTGGGCCCTTTATGCTTAATGTGTTCTTAGTGTACTTATGGCACCCTTGCTTTTCACTGGTAAGTTCTGGATTGTCTGCCGAGTCTCTTTTTTAAGTAGGAAGTGATATTTCTGTGTGCAGATTCGGGATCAGCCCCTCTAGGATTTTCCAGGTGCAAATTATGTATAGTTCTCACCTGCATTCTAAGGAGAATAAGTCGAGGGACTTTAAACGCTAATAGTAATTTATTTTTTTTTTACTGACTTCATACGTGCAGTGAAGATTTTCTGTACATTCTTTAGGTCTACAATTTTGCTCGCCTTAGAAATGGGTGATAGTGTAGAGCAAAACTCCAGCAGATAGTATTTCTTCTTTTGAAGGTTCTCGTTATCTACTCTGTCACTTTTCTCGCGGTTGTGATAACAATGTTGTGATCCTTGAAAGTGAGATCCTCTGATCCTCTATTGAGTATCTAGGGTTAGTTTTATTCTTTAGTTTTTTCCATCTTTTTACTTAAAGGAGTAGCTGAAATTTGTCCTCACTAAACATAATATTGTTTCCAGGGGCCCAGTGTCCTATATGAGGGTGAAAAAAGAAAGGAATCGAGTACTGGGCCTTGAGGAACAGCTTTTCACTGTGATAACCTCTGACTTAACTGTTTACTATTACTACTGGCATTCTATTTGTTAGAAAATTAAAAAAAAAAATCCATCTGTCCACTTTCCTAGTTATTCCTTTTGCATGCATTTTATGCACTGTTACATCATCACCGTACTTGTTGAAGATTTTTGAAAAGACTGTATACTTTATCCGCATTTTGTCTTCTATTGTATCCAAGATCATGTCGTAATAGTACAGTAGTTATGAGAGGCAGGAGCGACCCGCTGTAAACTTATGCTCTGGACTGTGTTTAGAAATTTAAGGAGATATACTTCATCCTGTCCCTGTGTCTAAGTTGTCAGAGGTGACAACTTAGACAGTTCTTTGGGTTAACAAAGGGAGGCTTCCTTATTAGACCATAGATCTGCATTTTAGTTGCAGAATACTTTGCAAATAGGCCAGGTCCTTCTTGTTTGCTGATAGAGACAGTCCCATCCTGCCAGATAAGTGGAATAATTTCCTCTGGTGAATATCCTTGACGGTCCTTGACCAAGGAACGCCAGGTTGTTGAACCCATTCGCTTGATGCCGGCCTCATTTTTGTGTCAGCTTTCCGTCAAGAGATGGCCCAATTATGGACTTCTTTCGTCTGCAGGTTTGCCTGTCGAGGTTTCTGTTATAGGTTCTGAAAATACTCTTATACCATCTCCAAGCCCTGTACTCTGTACTGTAGAGATGTATCGGATATCCGCATCCGCATTTTACTGCATATGCATCCGCAAAATAAGTAGGACATCCTCATACACATCCGCATCCGTGGATATCTAAATTTTCACATCCGATACATCTCTACGTGCCTACTACTAGAGATGTATCGGATATCCGCATCCACAGAACATCCGCACAATTTCTTACATCCGCATCCGCATTTCACTGTAAACCGATATCCGCATCCGCAAAATAAGTAAGACATCCTCATACACATCCGCATCCGTGGATATCTAAATGTTCACATCCGATACATCTCTACTCTGTAGTATCAGCCTCTCGACAACGAAAGCCAAACCATGGCTGGTCTGAAGGGCTTGTTACATATTGCCGATAAGGGATGTACTTAGGTTGAAGATTATACATATTTATAGTGAAAGCATTCACTTGCAGCCTCCGAGTATTTCACTAGGAGGCAGCAATCCCCAAGCAAAGGGCGAGCAAATCTGAGAAGCCTTGGCTAGGACAGGTTTCGAGGGTAGAAGAACCCACGCAACTAGCCACAGGTATGTCACAGGTGGTGTAAACAGTCACTGCTGCGCGGGTGTGGCTGGAACCACTGTAAACCTCATTAGGCAAGCCAGTTTGGAGCGACATTTATTTGCACAATTAGACGCCCTCAGAATTCACGTTATCAGTGTAGCAAATGGACTTTTAGGGATATCTATGCCAGTCCCGAGAGAGCGGGGCTATCCAGGAAGCATCATCATCAATTCCTGCGGTAGTAGGCAACGAAAAAATGCATTATTTGAAGCTCTGCTATCTTGTGAAAGTATACCTCACTTTACTGCCTAATTGTGGCTTAAATGATGACAGCTGGGGAGTCACTCATCTGTAACGGGTACATAGAACTGGTCAGTGTCAGCTACCTGCTGGATGATGCTGACATGATGGTAGGCACAAAAGAAGTATTATGGAGTCCTTTGTTGGTAATGTTTCGTCCACGCAGTTGATCCTGTTGTTGGTTGCCTTGCTAACAGTCCTGTTGTTGGTTGTCCTGATGACAGTCCTGTTGTTGGTGGTCCTGTTATTGGTTCTGTCATTCGTAGTCCTGTTGTTGGTGAGCATGTTAACGGCCAAGGTTGCACACTTGCATGCTGTGATTCCCAGCCAGACCTGTCTAAGGGATTACCTTCTTGCTGCTACGGGTGGCAGTGTAAATTATTCGAAATAGCTGTTGATTATATCTGAACGTTTGAAATCATCATGAAGGTGTTGTCTAATAGTTACGGGGATATTCGTAACAGTTTTCCTAGATTGGAAACGAAATATCAGAGGAAAAGGAGCTATGAAGCAAGTCATTAAAGTATATATAAAACGTTCATGAGTAAGACTGAAAAGACTAAAAATCCTGAATAAGTGTTGTTTCACACTCGTTTGACAGGATGGTAGTACGTCCCTATATGGTTGTGTTTACCAACCTTCCTACCTTGTCACCCTAACATAAGTTATACTGCACTCTGTTTTATTAAAGCCCGAATCTGGTAGTCCGCCCTCGTGCACAGCTAAGAACTTGAGGGTTTTATTGAGACAGTACAGCACGCTATATATCTTGGAAGATACAAGGTTATACTTGATCATCGTGGGATCCTTCAGTTAGACCGTGGATAGACGCCATATTTACGAGGTAACCTCTCAATTTTCCTGGGTGAGGCGGTCATATTGATGAGGGAAGTCACACGCACCGTGCAGGGCAGACACCCCAAGACACTTACACAACACAGCTCAAGTTCACTTCATGATACGGGTGTATTCTTATACCAGCTGACGAGCTCTGTCAGCATGGTTATGTGGTCGAATTAAATTAATAGATTTATTGTATATCCTTAAACCCATCCTGAGGGCGGGAGTCGAAAAATCATCAAGGCACAATGTATCCACGAGCTTGTCCTTATCGTACTCCTATATTGCTACCTTTTGTATGTGAAACTTCTTTATACACCCTCCTAGTTAACAGAGGTGGATTCTTAACTTTATTATTATTGACCATTTTATACCTGTTCTTAAAATTATGAAGTGTTTAGCTTAACCTTTTCATTTGTCTCATTTCACTCGCTCTCTACTCTGTAAATTGTGTAAATGTACATAAGGAAAGCGCTAAGACTGTTATTCGGTGCAACAAGTGAAGAAGGCTCGAGCCTTCGTCTTTTAATCGCGAGTAAGATTCTGGACTCTCGACCCTCGCAACCAGGTTATCTCATGCTCCCACTATCCTTTAACAAAAAGTATTTCCAATGTCACGGTGGCTCATCTGAGTCTTTAATCTCAACAGAATAAAACCAGCGGCCACCACAGTAAAAAAAAAAAAAGTGTTCCGTGAAATGTTGTTAGAATAAACAAGACTTGCTCTTTGTAAGTCTTATTCAGTATACCAGTTGACACACAGCAAGTTTTGTTCAGAGAAAGCATGGCGGCACCATGTACCAGTGAACCTTGACGCCAGGATGTTTGTGAAGTACTGGGAAGTTTGTCAAGTGCAAATCTTTAAGGTCTCAAATCTGAATTATGATTCCTCGTTCTGGTCTGTACGCAGTTATAATGTACAAGTTCTGGAACATCATTATTAAAGTCATGTACATCGACCTCATTAAAAAAAAAACATGGATAGGTCAGGGAACATTATCAAACATGATGATAGAGCAGTAAATCGTTGAGAAAAGTGGTGAGCATGGTGAGGCAGGTGTTAAAGGTAAAATATACCCACAAGTATGTTAATAAGAAACAATATGTGCTTTATGGCATTTATTGAGAAGACGTTTCATCCACCAGGGACTTAAATATTCCTTTACATTTATATTTTTTTATTAACACATCGGCCGATTCCCACCTAGGCAGAATGACCCGAAAATGGAAAAACTTTTATCATTCATTCCATCACTGTCTTGCCAGAAGGGTGTTTTACACTACAGTTATAAAACTGCAACATTAACACCCCTCCTTCAGAGTGCAGACACTGTACTTCCCATCTCCAGGACTCAAGTCCGGGCTGCCGGTTTCCCTGAATCCCTTCATAAATGCTACTTTGCTCACACTCCAACAGCACGTCAAGTATTAAAAACCACTTGTCTCCATTCACTCCTATCAAATATGCTCACGCATGATTGCTGGAAGTCCAAGCCCCTCGCACACAAAACTTCTTTCACCCCCTCCCTCCAACCTATCCTCGGCCGACCCCTAGCCCGCCTTCCCTCCGCTACAGATTTATACACTCTCGAAGTCATTCTGTTTCGTTTCTTTCTACATGTCCGAACCACCTCAGCAACCCCTCCTCAGCCCTCTGGATAATAGTTTTGGTAATCCCGCATTCTCTGCATTATATTCACACCACACATTGCCCTCAGACATGACATCTCCACTGCCTCCAGCCTTCTGCTTGTTGTAACATTCACCACCCATGCTTCTCACCCATATAGAAGTGTTGGTATAACTATACTCTCATACATTCCTCTCTCTGCTTCCACGGACAAAGTTCTTTGTCTCCACAGACTCCTAAGTGTACCGCTCACCCTTTTCCCCTACTCAGTTCTATGATTCACCTCATCCTTCATAGATCCATCTGCTGATACGTCCACTCCTAAATATCTGAATACATTCACCTCCTCCATACTCTCTCCCTCCTATCTCATATCCAATCTTTCATCACCTAATCTTTTTATCATCACCTTACTCTTTCCTATATTCGCTTTTTTCTTTTACATACCCTACCAAATTCATCCACCAACCTCTGCAACTTCTCTTCAGAATCTCCCAAAAGCAGTGTCATCAGCAAAGAGCAAGTGTGACAACTCCCACTTTGTGTTAGATGCTTTATCTTTTAATTCCACGCCTCTTGCCAAGACCCTCGCATTTACTTCTCTAACAACCCCATCTATAATTATATTAAACAACCATTTCATCACACATCCTTGTATAAGGCCTACTTTTACTGGGGAATAATCTCCCTCTCTCCTACATACTCTAACCTGAGCCTCGCTATCCTCGTAAAAACTCTTCACTGCTTTCAGTAACCTACCTCCTACACCATACACTTGCAACATCTGCCACATTGCCCCCCTATCCACCCTATCATACGCCTTTTCCAAATCCATAAATGCTACAAAAACCTCTTTAGCTTTATCTAAATACTGTTTAGCTATATGTTTCACTGTAAACACCTGGTCCACACACCCCCTACCTTTCCTAAAGCCTCCTTGTTCATCTGCTATCCTACTCTCCGTCTTACTCTTAATTCTTTCAATAATGACTACCATGCACTTTACCAGTTATACTCAAAAGATTTATTCCCCTATAATTTTTGCACTCTCTTTTATCCCCTTTGCCTTTATACAAAGGAACTATGCATGCTCTCTGCCAATCCCTAGGTACCTTACCCTCTTCCATACATTTATTAAATAATAGCACCAACCACTCCAAAACTATATCCCTACCTGCTTTTAACATTTCTATCTTTATCCTATCAATCCCAGCTGCCTTACCCCCTTTCATTCTACCCACTGCCTCACGAACTTCCCCCACACTCACAACTGGTTCTTCCTCACTCCTGTAAGATATTATTTTTCCTTGCCCTATACACAAAATCACAGCTTCCCTATCTTCATCAACAATTAACAATTCCTCAAAATATTCCCTCCATCTTCCCAATACCTCTAACTCTCCATTTAATAACTCTCCTCTCCTATTTTTAACTGTCAAATCCATTTGTTCTCTAGGCTTCCTCAACTTATTAATCTCACTCCAAAACTTTTTCTTATTTTCAACAAAATTTTTTGATAACATCTCACCCACTCTCTCATTTGCTCTCTTTTTACATTGCTTCACCACTCTCTTAAGCTCTCTTTTTCTCTCCATATACTCTTCCCTCTTTGTATCACTTCTACTTGTAAAAACCCTTTCACATGCTAACTCTTTCTCCCTTACCACTCTTTTTAGATCATTATTCCACCAATCGCTTTTCTTCCCTCCAGTACCCACTTTCCTGTAACCATAAACTTCTGATGAACACTCTAACACTACATTCTTAAACCTACCCCATACATCTTCGACCCCATTACCTAAACTCTCCTAGCCTAACTATCCTCCAGTACTTCTTTATATCTTACCCTGCCTCCTCGTTTAGTTTATAAACCTTCACCTCTCTCTTGTTGCTTCAATTCTCCTTGTATCCCATCTACCTTTTACTCTCACTGTAGCTACAACTAAAAAGTGATCTGATATATCTGTGGCCCTTCTATAAACATGTACTATACATCCTGAAGTCTACTCAACAGTATTTTATCTACCAATACGTAGTCCAACAAACTACTGTCATTACGCCCTACATCATATCTTGTATACTTATCCTCTTTTTCTTAAAATATGTATTACCTATAACTAAATCCCTTTCTATACAAAGTTCAATCAAAGGGCTCCCATTATCATTTACACCTGGCACCCCAAACTTACCTACTACACCCTCTCTAAATGTTTCTCCTACTTTAGCACCCCTCAAGGAAGGTTCCTTGATGTTGGTGAGGGGCTCTTGATTTAGGGAATTGGATCTGTGCTCCAGTTCCCCGAATTAAGCCTGAATGCCTTCCACATCCCCCCCCCCAGGCGCTGTATAATCCTCCGGGTTTAGCGCTTCCCCCTTGATTATAATAATAATAATCCTACTTTAGCATTTAGGTCCCCTACCACAATTGCTCTCTCACTTGGTTCAAAGGTTCCTATACATTCCCTTAACATCTCCCAAAATCTCTCTCCTCTACACTCCTCTCTTCTCCAGGTGCATGCACGCTTATGACCCATTTTTCTCATCCGGCCCTTATTTTAATTCACATAATCCTTGAATTTACACATTTATATTCCCTCTTCTCCTTCCATAACTGATCCTTCAACATTATTGCTACCCCTTCCTTAGTTCTAACTCTCTCAGATACTCTTGACTTAATCTCATTTATTTCTCCCCACTGAAACTCTCCTACCCCCTTCAGCTTTGTTTCGCTCAGGGCCAGGACATCCAACTTCTTTTCATTCATAACATCAGAAACCATCTCTTTCTTATCATCCGCACTAGAGGAGAAGGGGTTACTAGCCCACTGCTCCTGGCATTATAGACGCCTCATACAACACGCATGGCTTACGGAGGAAAAATTCTTTTCCACTCACCCAGGGACAATAGAGGAAATAAAGAACAAGAAGAAACCTTGATGTGTATATGTGTATATATGTATGTACATGTCTGTGTAGTGTGACCTAAGTGTAAGTAGAAGTAGCAAGGTATACCTGTTATTATATATATATATATATATATATATATATATATATATATATATATATATATATATATATATATATATATATATATATATATATATATATATAAAATCATAACATCTCCGTAAATGCCTAAACTGCATAATGTGACTTAATCCAATTATCTCGTCTTCCCCAGGCATTGTGTGAACTTTATGGTTTAGCGTTTTCCCACTAGTATATTCGTTCAGCTTTTCCCAAAAAAATGATCTAAACCATTCATTGTCACATGCAAAAATCAACCCTTACAAAAAAAGAAAAAGTTTGTGAACGATGCGTTGCGATGATCTGTTACGGAGGGGAAATGTTGCTGTTTCCCGAGTGAGTTCACACAAAAAGTTTTCAACTCCACCTGATGATGGCTGTGGTGTTATTATTGTTGTTATCCTTGTTGTTTTACTGCTGCTGCTTGTGTTCTTCCTGCTCTTGATGAGTTACGAGAGTCTTACCACTCCCGGAGCCCAGCCATGGGCTAGGCTCCTCCTGCTTCTTGTCTTTTTCCTCCTGTTCCTGCTGTCTCCTGGCCGGAGCGAGATTGTTCCGCTCATTTTTTTTTTTGGGGGGGGGGGGCAATTAAATCGATTAAAACTCATAACGATGAATAAGACACACGTGCAACACTGACATCTTCATCTTTCAGCAATAAAAATGTCCAAGTGTTGTATACTTGTCTTATTAATCAGCTTCTCAGTAGTATATATTCTCAATATTATAAAACTTATGATACCGTAGTTAGAAATACTCATAATTTGTAGACTGAGAATGATAATTGCATCACACAGGGTACATAATTCCACGGAATACCCAGCAGCCAGTGTATACCCAGCTCTCATCATATACCCAGTTCTCACCATATACCCAGCAACCAGTGTATACGCAGCTCTCATCATATACCCAGTTCTCACCATATACCCAGCAACCAGTGTATACGCAGCTCTCATCATATACCCAGCAACCAGTGTATACCCAGTTCTCACCATATACCCAGCAACCAGTATATACCTAGCTCTCATCACATATACAGCAATCAGTGTATACCCAGCAACCAGTGTATACCCAGCAACCAGTGTAACCCAGCTCTCATCATATACCCAGCAACCAGTGTATACCCAGTTCTCACCATATACCCACCAACCAGTGTATACCTAGCTCTCATCACATATACAACAATCAGTGTATACCCAGCAACCAGTGTATACCCAGCAACCAGTGTATACCCAGCTTTCGCCATATGCCCAGCTCTCACCATATACCCAGCAACCAGTGTATAAGAACATAAAAAAGGAGGAACACTGCAGAAGGCCTGTTGACCCATACTAGGCGCGTCCTTCATAATCCATCCCACTAACAGAATATTTGCCCAACCCAATTTTCAAAGCTACCCAAGCAATAAGCTTTGATAATTCTATTTACTCATGTGCAAGACCCACTCAAATCCAACCCCTTTCACTCATTTATTTATCCAACCTAAATTTGAAACTACCCAAGGTTTTAGTTGCAATAACCCTAGTAGGCAGATTGTTCCACTCATCAACTACGCTCTCACCATATACCTCGTCACTATTGTATACACAGAAATCACTATATAATTGTGGTGCTCCCTGCCTCCTCTGCGATGAATTCCCACGTATGTTATGTTGTATGCGAAATGGCTGGGATTAGACAGTCAGGTCTGGGAGGAGCGAGATTACTGCTGTCTGGCAAGGAATTGTAGGCGCTGGATTAGTTTGGGATTGTGGGAGGAAGGGCAGCCAATGTACGACGGTGCCAACCATTCAGTAAGTCACGTATAACCGTGATGAATGTAGACACAACGTATCCACTAGTTACGTTGTGACACAGCCTCACATCCGCTATTTTCACATTATATCTAGATTTTCAATATATCACAAAATGCTTAAGAAATTTTAAAGATTCGAAATATTTATTATTATTATTATTATTATTATTATTATTATTCGTGTGAAAGAGCAGAGCTCATAGGAAGGTAATAACAGATCCAGAGTCCTGGATCAAGAGCCCCTCAGCGGCATCATGGACCCTCCTTCCAGAGGGGTACAACACCTTCACTTGACTCACCACGTCATCCCACTGGATGGTCGGGTTTATAGTATTTCCACAACCAGAAGAAACTAAAAGAATGTTTCCGAGGGTCAATGCCTCCGTGGCCCTCTCCCAGACTAGGCCTCCTGGTGGATCAAGGTCTGATCAACCAGGCTGTTACTACTGGCCGCAAGCATATATGCTATACATGTAGTACCTTTTTTATCAAAAACTCGTGGACTTGACTGATAAAACAAGGATCCTTTCACTAAACAAACCGAGTGTACATTTTTTTAGTACGGTTCCACGAAAATCAGTTTGAAATATGAAATTGTTACATGTAACTTAATAACTAAGTTGAGGCTTACCTTAGGCTGGGTAGATACACGCTGTCTATTATGTATTTTGTACTTGAATAACTTAGTCAGGCATCTCTCTCTTCTCCGTTGCAAAGAGAATAAACCTTTGATATGCATTTGATGAGTTCGAGAGTTCTTCTTCTCTCAGAGCCCGGCCCTTTACCTTTGATATTCATTTGTGATGTATTTTGTTCCACGGGCACAGATACTGCATCATTAGGTTATTTCAGAGTGGTTTGTACTACTTAACCTGACCTGGGATGCCACCCACAAGGGTCGACTAACACCCAGGTACCTTTTTACTGAAGGTGAAGAGGGACAGTAGGTGTAAGGAGACTCGTCCACATGTGTCTACCTGCCCAGGACCAGGTTCGCTTGGTGCTTGCCTGGTCAGCCAGGCTGTTGCTGTTGGTGGCCTGCTGCCACCAACAGTTGATCTGGCACCTGGTGAAGATACTTGTCCAGTATCCTCTTGAAGACTTCTACACTTGTCCTAGCAGTGTTTCTATCTTCAGGCGAGGCGTTGAATAGTCTGGGATCACAGACAAATCCAAGGGCTTCAAGGCGTTCCCAGTAGTTAAGATGTTTTAGTCATTCAGGAAGTATACGATTTCCGTTCATTTTCCAGCGCTGCTATCTCTCCTCCTCTGAACAATGGTGAGAGTAGAAAACAATATTAAAGTCATGAGATACACATATCATTCTCATTACTAATGACCAAGATAACTAGTAACTGCATGGTCGTGAGAAAGGTTGGTCGCCACTGGTGTAAGAACACATTCGCTCTTAATTAACCCGATAACCTCCTTGACATTTCGTTCTTCGGCTCATTAACCTCTAGCATAATTAATGACTTTTTGAAAGCCTGCCCTAAATGACATGAATAATAATGTCTTGCAGTCTTAAGCAGAGTTTAGTTTTGATTATCTTATGTTCCTGGCCTCTGTTGAAGCTGTTTCAGGCTCCTTTTGAAGATGTTTCTGGCACCTTCTGATGCTGTTTCTGGGTTCTGAAGCCGTTTCTGGTTCCTTTTGAATTGTTTATGGCTTCTTAAGAAGCTGTTTGACTTTTGAGGTTCTTTCTGGCTTCTTTTGAAATTGAAAGAAATCTTAAATACTTTTATATACTTTTTATCATGCAAAATCCAAGGCAATAACATCCTGTAACGGACCCTTGCATAAATAAGACAGAACCTACGCTGAGGACAAAGAAATGAGTGAAATGCTAAAATGCAATATAACTGTGTTCCGTGAGTCATTAATCAGTCTAAAGATTGACAATCCAAATGAGCTTTTTATGGATGAGATTAAAAACCCTGTCGACATATTCATTATTTCTAGCCCATCTGACTTCAAGAAAGCCATCGACTGATGCCCCTGCACCCTAAGAACTCCATTTTCATTGAGAACTGAAAGAAACTAGTACAATGTGCCTTGCATATTCTATGGAGGAAGAGTTACTGAGCTGAAAGCAACACTAACATAGCCCTACTCCACAAAGGTGGCAGTAGAGGAATCGCAAAAATCTACAGACTGATAGCGCTGACGTCTCGCATTAAGAAGCAAGACTGCTGATCACATGGAATATTAATAATTACACAACGGAGACCAGCATATGTTCTGAGCAGGTCGGTCCTGACTCGGGCAACTGCTTGAACGTTACGACAAAGTCTTAGATGCAGTGAAAAACAAGCAAAATGCAGATGTACTTCACACTGCTTCTGTCTTTGACACGTATGATCATAGTGCAACAGCTTATAAAATGCGTGCGAAATGAATATCTGGAAAAGTTAACAGATGGGCATTTTAATTTCTAACGAATAGAACCCAAAGTGCAATAATGAACAGTGTGAATTCGGAGGCTGCCATAGTGAAAAGCTCTGTCTCCCAAGGCACAGTACTGGCCCTTGTTCTCTACCTAATTCTCATATCTGATATAGACAGAAGCATAAATCATAGGACCATTTCATCCTTTGCAGATACTAGAAACTGTATGAGTTAGAGGTCTGCATTGAGGACACAAGCCTTCAACTGATACAAAGTCTTCCAGTGGGTCACTGACAGCAAAATGATAGTCAATGAAGATTACTCCGTTATGGACAGATTGAGGAAATAAAGACAAGAGTGGAGTATAAAACAAACTCAAATCACTCAATAGAGCACAAGACTAACGCAAGAGATCTGGGAGTGATTATGTCAGATGATCTCACCTTCAAGGATCACAATAGCGATACTGTCGCAACTGAAAGAAAAATGACAGGCTGAATAACTAGAACCTTCAAAACAAGGGATGCCAAGCCAATGATGATACTCTAAGTCCCTTGTTCTCTCTAACAGCTCTGTTCAAGGCAAACGAAATTGCTGACCTGGAGAATGTACAGAGACCTTTCACTGCTTGCACAGATTAAGTCAAGCACCTAAATTACTGGGATCATCTGAACTCCCTTGATCTGTAATCCTTGGAAAGTAGGCGATATACAATATAATCTACATCTGGAAAACTCTTGAAGGATTGGTCCCATATCTGCATAAACAAATCATTCCTAATGAAAGTAAAAGGTTTGGCAGACGAGGCAAAATACTCCCCATGAAAAGCATGGGTGACATAAGTAAGGAAAGGGAAAACTCAGTAAGTGTGAGAGTCAAGACTTTTGAACGTCCTCTTTTCTTATATATGGAGGGATTATTAACAGACCCCCTGGCTGTCTTCAAGAAAGAACTGCCCAAGTTTCTCAAGTCTGTGCCTGATCAGACGGGTTGTAATGCTTATGTTGGACTTCGTGAGGCTAGCAATGTCAGCCTGACTGATCAGACCATCCACCGGGAAGCCGGGTTTAACAGGCCGCGAGGGTGTTGACCCTTGGAAGACTCTCCGGGTAGGTAGACTTCAGGTATTTTGTCTACTATGGGATGTGATGGCAAGAAACTCTGCGACTTGACAGACAGCGGTAGATGCCTAGAATCTGCCTTTATCTGTACTAACTTAATTACACAGAACTAAGGTAATTTCATATTAATGTGCCGAATTGGTAAAATTGGTCAATTAGCAAGAGCTCATTTAAAATTAAGTCCTTTCTAAATTTTTATCTTATACGTTTAAATATATATGTTTTTTGGACCTGCTTTGCATGGGCCAATATTCCTGCTGCAGTGTTCCTTTCTTAAGTTCTTAATTTATGTTAATGTAAAAATTAATAATTTTGTACCAAAAGTACCTTAGAAAACTTACCTAACCTTATTATAACAAACGCAAATTAATTTACCTAACCCAACTAAATAAATTTTAGATAAGTTTACAATTTCATAATAAACACAAAGAAATATATTTTTTTTCGTTAGGTTAAGAATGATTTTTGCGAAATTATTGCATATAAAAAATTTTCGCTTGCCTAATAAGGCAAGAAGAACGTTGCTATTTAAGCTAAAATCGCAAGTTTTACCTATTCGGCACGACATTAACAAAACCTTCAGCTCATGCCATACTTGCAAGTTACTAAGGCATCGAGAGCCAACACAGGAGTCTGGTGCACACCCTCCAGGGTTCTCTTGCAAGGAAAACAAATGTTAACAGAGAATGTTCCCTACCCTTATCCATTCAATCAAACATCTGGATTATTAAGAATGACTGAAGACCCTTGAACGGTACTCCTTGGAATGTAGGTAAAAAAAAGGTACATTATAATTTACACCTGGAAAATCCTGGAGAGACTAGTTTCAAACCTGCACAGTGAGAAGACCATGTGAAAACCAGAGACTTAGCAGACGATGCAAAGTACCTCATAAAAAAAAGGGACGTGACAAGTGCACTGAGAGAAAACTTGATAAGTGTCAGAGGTCCCCAAATTTGCAACACCCTTCCTTCGTGAATAAGGGAATTATCAACAAATCTCTGAATGTCTGCAAGAGGGTAGGTACCTAAGTTCCTCAGTCAGTTTTGTTCAGCCAGGATATGTTGAATACGCTGGACTGCGTATAGACAGCAGAAACAGTTTAGCCGATCAAGCCAGCAACCAGGTCTGTTCTGAGACCGGGCCTCGGGGGCGGTGACCCCCGGAAGCAGCGTAAACATAAAGGAGAAACGAGGCTAAGGATATCTCGGTCTATTGGTATTTACATGCCATTACAGTTCCATGTTCAGAAAGAACAAAACGGCACAATACCGCAACTGGAACAATGCACCAATAACCCGCACATAGGACAGACGAGCTTATAACGACGTTTCGGTCCGACTTAGACTATTTAGTCACATTTTTGTAAATGGTTTAATTCGGACCGAAACTTCGTCGTAAGTTCCTCTCTCCTACGTGCGAGTTATGTGTGTATAGTTCCATTTTCAATTTCCATGCGTGTGTGTTGCCATTGAGGAAGCAGAGTTTTCAGGACACAGTGGCTGCAGTGGAATTTCGGAGTTTAAAGCACACTGGAAACGTGTGAGGTTGATGTCTTCATCAGATGCGTGTAGAAATGGATAGAATGTAGGGGCTTTGGTTCACCAGCTTTATCCTTTATCCTTAGAGATGAAACACGCCACCTCTCCTGACAGTGATGTCACGGTATATTTTTCACATACCATTAGTAACTTTTATTCATTTCTACTCATTAATTTTCCGTAGGGTATAGGTCAAGCATCTGGCATGTTATTCTACTTAGAATTTATGAGAATATATTTCTTCCTTGTGTGAGTTTCCAGGGCACCAAAACCCACTTCTTCTCCGAGTTATACTTCTTGTGGAGTCTCCGGGTTATACTTCTTGTGGAGTCTCCGGGTTATACTTCTTGTGGAGTCTCCGGGTTATACTTCTTGTGGAGTCTCCGGGTTATACTTCTTGTGGAGTCTCCGGGTTATACTTCTTGTGGAGTCTCCGGGTTATACTTCTTGTGGAGTCTCCGGGTTATACTTCTTGTGGAGTCTCCGGGTTATACTTCTTGTGATGTCTCCGGGTTATACTTCTGTGAAGTCATCGCCAACACAAATGACATAACTTCCTCCAGTGTGACGCTAACACAGTAACAAATCTCTGCTTCCTCGAGGGTTTTTTTTTCCTTTGTGAAATTAAGAGAGAAGATGAATAGGGGGATGACACGTCAAGGATTTCCCCCCCTCCCCCACGCAGTGAAAAATTATTCCCCCCTCCCCCACGCAGTGAAATTATTCCCCCTCCCCCACGTAGTGAAATTATTCCCCCTCCCCCACGTGTGGTAATTATTCCGCCTCCCCCACGTAGTGAAATTATTCCCCCTCCCCCACGTAGTGAAATTATTCCCCCTCCCCCACGTAGTGAAATTATTCCCCCTCCCCCACGTAGTGAAATTATTCCGCCTCCCCCACGCATTGAAAATTATTCCCCCTCCCCCATCCCTTTTTATTCACCCTTCATTTTTGTTTTTCGCCCACAGAGGAGGATGTGTTACGTGTCTTAAACACCTGACCCACAATCACCACAGGTTTCCCTAGAGGGAGTCAGTTTGCAGAACACGTTTTTATTCCGACAACCTTTCAACGTTGATAAAGCTTGACACAGAGAAACGTCGTCAGCTTTAAGACATAACCCTGTACACAAACTTTTCAGTTAAACCACAGGATTGCCTTCTAGTGATGATAAGCAGCAGATATCATGGACACCTTCAGGCAGCGCCAGATAACCCTGGCCCCAGGGCTGGACCATGAAAGTAGGCCCCTCAAGGGAGGTTCCTTGACGCTGGTGAGGGGGCTCTTGATCAAGGGAATTGGATCTGTTCTCCAGTTCCCTGAATTAAACCTGAATGCCTTCCACATCCCCCCCTCCCCCTACAGGCGTTGTATAGTCCTACGGGTTTAGCGCTTCCCCCTAATTATAATAATGTGAAAGGAAAACTCACGAAAGCGGTCACAGGTATATCCCTTCCTGCCTAGCATAAGAGGCGTCACTGTGGCTCCCTCCTGTCATGCTCCCTGGGTCTCCTCCCACCCTCAAAAATAGTGTTATATCACCCTGAAATTAGTGTTAGATCACCCTGAAATTAGGTTCGTAATGAGGGTCTTCTCCCTTATTTTGCCCACTCTACTGAATTTCAAATATATTTTTTATATAAATTTTAATTACATTTTTATGTTTCAGTATTTTTGTTGTACAGATAAGTTCTGATCCTGTTTTTTAGTAACTTTTTTTTAAGCACTAGTCAAGAAGTGGAAATTTGTCAGAATAGTTTTCCTGTAGACTGACTCCTGGACCTCCTTTTTCTTGGTGACCCTCATGATGCTTGTTACCGTCATCCATGTTTTGAGAGAGAGAGATCTTACTAATAATAATCTCCCATCTCTCTCTCTCTCTCTCTCTCTCTCTCTCTCTCTCTCTCTCTTTCTTTCTTTCTTTCTTCCATTTTTAACGAAGGTTTTCATAGGGTTAGGGAACGAGTTCCTACCTTTATACACTAAAAGCTAATACCTACCTCAGCTCCTTCATAAGCCTTCCCCAACATTATCTTTATAAAGTCCTCGTTGTTGCGAAACATACAAACGGGGAACAGGATGAAGTTGGAGCCAGATGTGGGTCAGTCAACTGACTTTATTTCGTGTCTACATGTGTGAAAAAGTTTCAGACTCGAGTTATTCCAGGAACGAAAGACCTCGGTTGGTGTTTGCTGTCCGTCTTGAGATTCAGAAGCTGATTTCCTGCTGTCAGTGGAGAGGAGTCAAGTGTGATAACATTTGTCTTCTACATAACAGTAAGACCACCTGCGTCTCTCCCATATTATAGGCTCACCTAAAATTACAGAGCCATCCAAGCAGGGGTCCAGGCGAGAGACAAGTCGTCTTGCACGGTTCTCTATTGTGTCCAGTTGTAGATGATACACGAAGCAGACAATCCGAGAAAGTGGTGCGTACTCAAGGTGAGTGCACTTGTGCCTCGTACAGAGTTTTAAAGCCACTACTACTAAGTAAGTACAAGGTACCCCTTTGTGCTGTTTTGCTTGTAAGATTAACCACGTGATTCTTCACAGACATTTTGGAGTCATATTTCACTCGAAGGATGTCCACTTCATCTCAGGGCTCTAACTTTCTTCCATTCATTACTGTTCCAGTATTAACATTATGCTGTCTAGAAACCATCAACTGTATTCTCAGAATGCAACCTGTCATCGTTGTCTCCAGGTTGATGAATCTGTAGGCTGGAGATTAATGTGACTGAGAGCAGCTGGCATTTCCTCTCTTGCATAAGTCAATGTTAGAGTACAGTTATCTGCATTGCTACGGGATTCTGGGATAAGATGAAGCTTTACTATTATATTCATGGGGCGCTAAACCCGTAGGGGTCATGTAGCTTCTGGGTTTCTTGGAAATGTTTAGGCTCAATCCAAAGGGACGTCAGATCTAATTCTTTGGATCAACAGAATTGCTCTGGCATCAAGGAACCTCCCTCGAGTAGACGAGGTGGAGCAGATTACTGAAATATATATTTCCTAACAATGGACAAGGCACAAGTCTTTTTGGAACGCTGGTTCCAGCTGAGCTGCCTGTAGCCTCTGCTCCACTCAGATGTGTAGTCACTAAGGAGGTGTAGTGCAGAGCCAGACTCCACGTGCTTGCCATTTTGCCAAGAGTCGAAGGCACCAGCAATGTCCAGTGTTATTACACAGTTGATCTTGCATTCATCCAGTGACTGGTGCCACACAGTGGAGGGGTTTAACAGATCAGCTGCAGAGTGACCTTTCTAAATCCATATTGATAGTCACAAAGGAGCAAGCGATAGTAAAAAGAAAAAAAGCTGTCATTTACCGTGAGATTATTTTTTTTCAAGAATGTTATCAATGGTTGACAGCAGTGACACTCACTACTTGCTGATTATCATTCAGCTCTTCATTTTGCAAACAAGAACTACATTTGCCTTTACCTACAAAAAAAAGTCCATTTACACTAAGTAGGGCTGTTAGGCAAGGTTAGGTTAGGTTAGGTTAGGTTAGGTTAGGTTCGTCAGGAAATTGGGCAAGAGTTTCCTGAAGCGGGTCTTAGTTATATGATAACCTGCAGCTGGAGCTTTTGGTCATCTGACCGAGGCCTTCCACTGGCTTAGCGGTCTGCCCCTTTATAAATTAGGGTATAAGTATACAGTAGAGCTGTTAAGTGCGAGAAGAAAGCAGTGCTAGTAGTCAGCACACGCACTCGAAAATCCTGGGCTCACCTTAACCGGGCCTAAAGTCTTTTCTTGTTCTAGAAATTTAAGGAAGAGATGTACCTCATCCTGTATTATAACTTGATAATTCTTATGGCTGGCCATTTGCGTTCCTTAACCGTCTACGTGACTTGTAGTGGCAGTCCCTTACTCTCTTATGAAGCACATACGTCACTCTCATTCATCTGTTTACAGGTGCTTCAGCTTCCCTCTGTGCAGTTTGTTGCTGACACCTGACTGTGGCACACATTTTAATTGTTTGCAGACTTCTAAGGTCTTCTTGCTTTCGTTGAAGATTTTATAATTACCGGGATGCCTGTAGGGATCTCGGATTATTTTAACTTGATGTGATAATATTTGTATTGCGTTTTTTATGTCAGTAGTTCTTTATTATTCATGAAATTTAACTTTTTTTTCTGATGTGCGTTGTATTAGTCTGTATTGTGAAGATCGCTGAATAATCTCCACGGTGAAGACACTCCTTAAACTCCATAACTCACTCACTCTCTCTCTCTCTCTTTCTCGCTCTCTCTTTCTCGCTCTCTCTTTCTCGCTCTCTCTCTCTCTCTGTTCACAGAATTGACTCTGTCTCCAATTTTAACTTCATTTTTACTACCCTACAACTTAGATAATCGCCGATAACTTACTCTTGGAGAGCCGGTAAAAGGCCTTTTGACTGCTCAACTTATCTGCCTTTTTTTTTTAAATTGTTGCTAAGTATTACAGATTTAATGTTCTGTCCCTTCGGTCTCTCCTGCCATGAAAGAGAGGAGAGAGTCGGTCTGGAGGTCCCAGACCTCAGTTCTTGATGCCATGGAGGAGGGGAGAGAGAGAGAGAGTCGGTCTGGAGGTCCCGGACCTTCCGCCGAGAAAAATCATTTTCCTTCCTGGTCCTGTGAACGACTTTGGCTGTCACTGGGACAAAGATCTTTTGAACTTTTTATGAAAGAGGAAGGGAGTGAGAGCACTGAAGAGGAAGGGAAGGGAAAGGGGGAAGAGCGAGGCGCTGAAAAAAAGTGAGGGTAAGTAACACTTTTTATTCAGCAAAATTGGATACATTAGCAGTGTGCTGTTATGTTATTCTTCTTACCTGGAGTCTACCTGGAGGGTGTTCCGGGGGTCAACGCCCCCCACAGAACAGTCCTTGACCAGGACTCCCTTTTAAATGATAGTTTACATACTATGTTTTTCCTGTCAAATTCCATCGCGCACGATGGATCTCACAGCGTTGAAATCTGACAGTCTTAGCTGTCAGACGAGTGTCACATTAAAAACCACGGAACGGGTGGGGTTTGAACCCATGGCGAGTGAATGGTAAAACTCCAGGCCAGTGCGTAAGCCACTGGGCCACCTGGCTACAATGAAATTAATCCAAATAAGTATATTTCTATACGGTTTCGTGAATCACATTAAAGGTTTATTAGCTACCAGAACTTCAAAGATTTGAATTATTGTGACTTGTAAATGGTCCAAGTTGGACCGAAACGTCGGCATAAGCTTCTATGTGCGGGTTATTTGTGTATTCAAAGATTTGGTTCCAGAAAGGCTGGAGATACTATTAGGAATTTCTCTCAAGATGACGTATACCAAGTATAGGAAAAATGGTAGGCGCAGTAAGAGAGAGAATGGAAGGGAGGGGGGGGGAAGAAGGCAAGCAGTACAATAAGGAATGGGTGAGGGAGGCACTCTGGAAGGGGGAAGGAAGGTATTCAAGGGGAGGAGAAGAGGGAAGCACACTGAAGATGACGGTGGAAGGTGCAGTGAAGGGTAGAGGAAGAAGTGAAAGCAAAAGCATGAGGGAAGAGTGAGGAGTAAGAGGGAACAGGAGTAAAAGCAAGAGGGAGGAGGAATGGTAAAATGAGAGGGAGAAGAAGAGGTAAAAGAGAGAGGAGACTTAAAAGTGAGAGGGGAAAGGGAAAGGGGGTGTGCTCAGTGGAGCGAATATTCTTTCCCAGGTGGTTCTGCTTGGTGATCATGTGGGTGCAGGTCACCACGCTGTCTCACCCAGAGGTCAGGCGTTAGTGTACACGTGCGGGGGTGGAGGGAGGGTGGGAATGCGTTAATGTTTTAGGTGGGTTGGGAGGGGGGACGTACCTGATAAACAAGAAACAGTACTGCCTCCGCGGTCTGGTCCTGGCCTGATTAATCGGGTTATTTATGCTAGCACGCAGTGCAGCAGCCCGGCTGATTACGAATTGTCTGGAGGAACCCATCGAGTCCCCTCTAGAACAGGTTCCACCAAATACCTGAAGAATACTTGGACGTTTCTGGGAATCAGTGCCCCTGCAGCCCGTCCAAGACAGGCTTCCTGGAGGATCAAGACCTGACCAACTAGGCTGTTAGTGCTGGTCGCACCCAGATCAACGTCCGGCTAGTCAGGCACCGATTTGAGGAACTTGTCCAGTTCCCTCTTGAAGACCGCCAAAAGGCTTGTTGGTAATTCCACTTATGCACGAGAGGGCGTTGAAGAGTCGGGGACCTCTAACACTTATCGAGTTCTCTCTCAGTGTACTCATCACGCCCCTGCTTTGTAGCGGAGGTATTTTGCACCGTCTGCCAAGTTGCTTGTCATACAGAACGACTTCTGTGTTCAGGTTTGGGACCAATGCCTCCAGGATTTTCCTTTTGTACATTATATACCTTTCTCGTCTACATGCCAAGGGAAAACAGTTGAAAGAACTTCAGGTGTTCCTAGTAGTTCAGATGTTTGAGTGTATACGATCATGAAAGTTCACTGTACTTTTTCTAGCTAACCACCCTGGCTTGCCTTGAAGGAGGCAGTCAGTATACAGCAGTATTCCAGCCTGGAGAGAACAAGTGACTTAAAAGAGTATCACCATTGGCTCTGCATCTCTTCTCTTCAAAATTCTAGTTATCCAGCCTATCGTTTTCTTTGCGGTAGCGATTGTAATATTGTTGTGATCCAGCATTACTCCTAAGTCTTGCACATGGAACTTGAGCCTTATTGAATAATCTGAGCTTCTCCTATACTCCGTTACAGTATTTATTTCCTTCATTATTTTATAGAGGACAAATGAAACTTGCCTTCGCTAAACATATTATAGTCTGAGGCCTAGTGGAAGACTTGATTTATATCCACACGAAGATTCGCTTTGCCTTTGACAGACGCCATTCTCATAGAGATTCTGGTGTCATGAGCACCAGTCTCTGAAATAAGAATGAGAAACAGAAGTGGGGAGAGTGAGGAACAGAACTTCTCACTCTGGGAGCCTCCGACTTTACTCTGTTTGCCACTAATTTTTGGGTTCTCTTTGTGAAGAAGTTAAATACCCATCTACTCATTTTTCCAGTTATTCCTTTTGCATGAATTTTGTGCGCAGTCTCACCGTCGTTGCATATGTCGAACGGTTTTCCAAAACTGGTGTGCACCGCAGCAGCATATAGTTTGACTTCCAGAGCATCCAGAACCGCATCGAAATGATCTAGAAGTTGCGAAAGCCAGGAGGGACCTGCCCTAAACCCATGCTGCCCTGGATTGTGCAGCTGTTGTGATTCCACGTGAGTGGTAGTCTCGAGTGAAGTTAGGGGCTGTTGTTTTATCAATTGCTCTACTGCCACTTTTGTGAAGTGGGTCAATATCAGTGGTTTTCAATGACTGTGGAATGACACCTATGTCCATAAAATAATGAAGGCCAAATATGGACATGTATATAAACCACAACTTCTCGCCCTGTTTGTACTTGCTGTTTCCTTGTTAGTGGTTCCGAGGATCACTGCACCAAAGGCACGGTCACAGGCCAGACCCCAAGTCGACTGCTTGTTTAATCAGGCTGAACAACGTAAGGACCAGTCCTGATGATCAGGAAGTGGTTGCAGCAAATACGAACATAGAAAACACACACAAACTGCAATCAAATATTACCAGAATCTTCCACTGGGCAACAGAAAATATACTGCTGAATGGTGACAAATTCTGTTTCAATAATGAAATCGGGAAAATGGCCGAAGAAGCTCATGATAAACGAGGCAATCAGTTCAGCTCAGTGCACGAAGTTAACAGGTAAAATATCAAGGAATATTACAGAGACGATTTAACCTCTGGAGTGCACAACAAAGCAAGTGACTGGAAAGAAGATAACTTGAAAAGTAAACAAGTAGCAGAAGACTCTTTTATGAGAGAAATTTTCGCCATAAGCATTACATAATACCTATTTAACGTTAAGAAGTCTCTCCTACGTCTGCTTGACGTCACTAATGTAGCAAGCATTAAAATGATGTTAAGATTATGAGAACTTTTAAAACAAGGAAGCTATGCTAATGATGGTTTCCTCAAACACTTGTCCTCTCTAGTTAACAATGATCTGTCCTAAGATTAGTCAAGAGAATATTAATTTTGAGTTACTAGGACTGCCTCAAAGCACACGGAATGTACTCTCTGCAATGGACGAGAGAGAGAGAGAGAGAATATGTCTCATAATCTATACCAGGAAAATACTTGAGGGTCAGATACCTAGTTTACCATAATAACTTAATGGAATGAGAAATATGGAAGTGTAAAATGAACTCAGTGAATAGCAAGGACGCCATAGGCGGAGAGAAGACTGTGCCAACATCCATGATCCAAGACCAACATCCCATCAGCAGGTAAAAGAAATATTACCAAAAGAATTGTGTAAATTTTGAAGAGTAAACCGGACAAGTTTCTATAGATAGCGCCTGATCACCGGCAGTATTAATGACAACGTGAACCTACATGTTGCATGTAGCAATAGCCTGACTGACCGGGCGGTCAGGGCTGGAAACTGGTGATAAGTATGTTTTGGGTGTGTGGCGAGGTGTATTAGAGTGGAAAGTGTGCGTCGGTGAGGAGCAAGAAGCAGGAGGAAGAGTTATAGAAATAGGAACAACATCAGTGAATGAAAGAGGAGGAAGAGATAGAGAGAAGGATAAAGAAGGATGGGTAATTGTTTTTCTTCAAAATTTGATACATGACCTGTGAGTTTTTAGCTCTTGTGTTCACTAGTTACGAAACGGAAACAAAACTGTTATGTTTTCCCTGTCATATTCCATGTATGCAAATTAGACAATGTGCGTGGTAGGCCATTTTGCTTCAGACGTTTTGTCCACCAGGATGGGCGAAACTGTGTCTTCAATGTAATGTCCGCGTATTGTATCTTATTTACATACAAAATGTCGGTAAACTTTATCAACACAAGATGGATTCCATACATGGCGTAGAGAGTAGGTAGATGTCTGGGCCAGTAGACTTACTACACTGCTGCTCTACCCCCAGGTAGTCTCATGTTTTCTTAATACAAGATGCGAGAGTAACAGGATGCATGCCAGGCGAGAGTAGATAAGAGATGGGAAAACACAAGGAAAAATGGAAAACCAATGGCAAAAGTGGGGGGAAATTTTTTTTCTCTCTATCGTTCGTGCGTGAAGTGATGAGCGCAGACTCCAGACAGGTGGAGCACTCAACCTCAGTATCTCGTAAACACCTTCCATCAAGGCTGAGGGACTGATTACCTTGATATAAAAGACACCCAGGTGTTGCACACATGTCTTATTCTCCACTCTGTCGGTACTCTGATATGTATATTAGACATTCTGCACTGCAGTTCCCTCTACCAGTGTGTGTGGGGGGGAGGGGGTGTTGTGTCGTGCCCAATAGGTAAAACTTGCTATTTTGGTTTAAATAATAGAAACACTCTTCTTGCCGAATAAGGCAAGTGAAAAATTGTGTATGCAAAAATCATTCTGAACCTAACGAAAAAAATATATTTCATTGTGTTTATTATTAAATTATTGTAAATTTATCTAAAATATATTTAGTTGGACTAGGCTAAATTAAATTGCGCTTGTTTTAATAAGGTTAGGTAAGTTTTCTAAGGTTCTTTGGGTACAAAATTATTAATTTTTACGTTAACATTAATGAAAAAATGTCTTTAAAAGTTTAAGAGAAAATTTTAGAAAGGACTTAATTGATTAATTTGACCTATTCGAGAGTATAAACTCATCAAAGGTACATCAGAGGTAAGGAAGCCTTCATGTTTGTTACAAATGTGTTTAGTGCTGCAGGGAATATGTATATAGTGCTGCAGGGAATATATATAGTGCTGCAGGGAATATATATAGTGATGCAGGGAATATATATAGTGCTGCAGGGAATATATATAGTGATGCAGGGAATATATATAGTGCTGCAGGGAATATATATAGTGCTGCAGGGAATATATATAGTGCTGCAGGGGATATATATAGTGCTGCAGGGAATATATATAGTGCTGCAGGGAATATGTATATAGTGCTGCAGGGAATATATATAGTGCTGCAGGGAATATGTATATAGTGCTGCAGGGAATATGTATATAGTGCTGCAGGGAATATATATAGTGCTGCAGGGAATATATATAGTGCTGCAGGGAATATATATAGTGCTGCAGGGGATATATATAGTGCTGCAAGGAATATATATATTGCTGCAGGGAATATATATAGTGCTGCAGGGAATATATATAGTGCTGCAGGGAATATATATAGTGCTGCAGGGAATATGTATATAGTGCTGCAGGGAATATATATAGTGCTGCAGGGAATATATATAGTGCTGCAGGGGATATATATAGTGCTGCAAGGAATATATATATTGCTGCAGGGAATATATATAGTGCTGCAGGGAATATATATAGTGCTGCAGGGAATATATACAGTGCTGCAGGGAATATATATAGTGCTGCAGGGTATATATATAGTGCTGTTGGGAATATATATAGTGCTTCATGGGATATATATAGTGCTTCATGGGATATATATAGTGCTGCAGGGAATATATATAGTGCTGCAGGGGATATATATAGTGCTGCAGGGGATATATATATATATATATATATAGGGAATATATATATATATATATATATATATATATATATATATATAGTATGTATGGGAATATATATATATATATATATAGTGCTGCAGGGAATATATATATAGGGGATATATATATATATATATATATATATATATATATATATATATATATATATATATATATATATATATATATATGCATATGCAAGGAATTCGCAAGAGCAGGCGAAATATACACAAACACTGTGGGTAGATTGGTAAAGCACTGCGTACCTTGTTCCAAGGTTCGTAGGTTCGAGCCTCCTTCAGCCAGAGATCAGTGTTTGTGTATATTTCGCCTGCTCTTGCGAATTCCTTGCATTGTTAATATCTCTAGTAAGGCTGATGCATGCAGGGGATGAGATGAAAAGCTGTAAGCCTTCTCCCTGAAAGCTGGCTGCCTTGGATCAAAGTCTAGCGCAAGCTGGACTCCAAGGTATTGTCCAGTGTGGGTAGATTGGTAAAGCACTGCGTACTTTGTTCCAAGGTTCGTAGGCTTCAGGGAAAACTCAAGGTTCTCTCTGAAGCTGTTTGAGAATTTTCTCCTACCACCCTCTATATTTGTAGGTTTTCTGTAAATTTTAAATTTGAATTCATTATTACCCTTAATAATTAAAACATCTAGAAAAGGCAATGAGTTATTTTCTTCAAACTCAACAGCAAAGTTTATAGAATGGGCTAAGCTATTTAATTTTCCAAGGAAATGGTGTATATCTACATTTTGGGGCATAAGACACAAAATATCATCAACATATCTGAACCATTTAGCTCTATTAGGGAGGATTGTGTTAAGCAACCTTGTTCTTAGTAACCTATACATGGAATTTTTTGAAACAAGGTTGCTTAACACAATCCTCCCTAATAGAGCTAAATGGTTCAGATATGTTGATGATATTTTGTGTCTTATGCCCAAAAATGTAGATATACACCATTTCCTTGGAAAATTAAATAGCTTAGCCCATTCTATAAACTTTACTGTTGAGTTTGAAGAAAATAACTCATTGCCTTTTCTAGATGTTTTAATTATTAAGGGTAATAATGAATTCAAATTTAAAATTTACAGAAAACCTACAAATAACTGTTCCTACGTCCACTATTATTCCTCGCATCAAGATAGAGTCAAACTGTCTGTTTTCTCATCAATGTTTTTGAGAGCTTTACGAATTTGTAGTCCTGAGTTCATAGATGAGGAAATATCCAAAATTTATGAAATAGGTAATGATTTAAAATACCCAAGAAATGTAATTGATAAATCTTTTAAAGTTGCTAGAAATACTTTTTACAATCCAAAAAGGGACAACCAGCCTTATTCAACTAAAAATATGTTGGTTCTCCCTTACCATGAAAACTTGGTTGATATGCCTTCTCTTCTTAAGACTTTTAATATTAAAGTTGTATTTAAAAATCTTGATACAGTAAAAAAAACTTTTGATAAAGAATTCCCCCCAAAATGCTGATGGATGTGTGTATAAGATTCCTTGTAAAATTTGCGATAAAGTTTATTACGGTCAAACTGGTAAAAATCTCGAACTAAGATTAAAACAACATAAATATACCATTAGAACTGGACAAGATTCCAATGCTCTATTTATTTATTCATGTAAGAGATTTTAACCATCCAATTGATTTTCAAAAAGTTGAGAAAGTAGTATCAAGCAAGTCCATGGTCGACAGGAATATAATTGAATCTTGTTTCATAAAAAGCAGTTTTGACAATAAAATGAATATTTCCTTTGGTTTATATAAATTAGATCCATTTATAATTAATAGAGTTTGGGAAGAATTTAACAATACACTGGACAAATAATAATTTTTAAATTTTCTTGGGTAGAATAGTTTATGGGTGAGTTGTGCAAAGGACCTATCCAGTTGGGTCGGCGCGCGTCAGGTGTTTAACCGTTGTGGGATCTGATAGTGAGGTGTTGGCCGACCCCTTATATAGCTTCCTTGGATGCTTTAATTTCATAGTTCCTTGATAATGTGAGTAGTCACGAAAGCGCTTGGAATTTCTCTATTCTTTCAGAGTGGTTGTTTTGCATATTCTGAAATCACCTGTTTACTGTGATCTTATTGCATATATATATATATATATATATATATATATATATATATATATATATATATATATATATATATATATATATATATATATATATATATATGTCGTGCCAAATATGTAAAACTGGTCAATTAGCAAGAACTCATTTAAAATTAAGTCCTTTCTAAAATTTTCTCTTATACGTTTAAAGATGTATTTTTTTTCATTAATTTTAAAGTAAAAATTTTTAATTTTGCCCCAAAAGAATCTTAGAAAACTTACCTAACCTTATTATAACAAGAAAAATTTATTCTAGCCTAACCCAAATAAATATATTTTAGATTTGTTTACAATAATTTAATACTAAACAAACACAGTGAAATATATTTTTTTCGTTAGGTTCAGAATGATTTTGGTCGAAATTATTACATACACAAATTTTCTCTTGTCCTATATGGCAAGATGAGCGTTGCTATTTAAGCCAAGATCGCAAGTTCTGCCTATTCGGCACGACATATATATATATATATATATATATATATATATATATATATATATATATATATATATATATATATATATATATATATTCCCTGCAGCACTAAACACATTTGTAACAAACATGAAACTTTCCTTACCACTGATGTACCTTTGATGAATTTATACTCCCGGAGCCCGGCCCTAGGCCAGGCCGGTCAACCAGACTGTTGTTGCTAATGATGGAACTATCCACGGAGATAGTATCTTCCTTACATACAAGTGTGGAAAGGAAATCCATCAAATGTTTACTCTGCCTTTTGTGTCTACTTGGATGGTGTTTTGGGGGGCCTTGCGCGGCCTTGTTGGTCTCTTCCGTCTCGTAAACCCCCAAGATGGCAGGTAAACCTCATGAGCTTCTCCTTATATCCGGCATACATTTATCTTTTTTCGAGAGTTAACGTCTAACATTTCATGTAACATTTCCATTACAATGAAAGAGGCCTGGTGAGAGCCCGGGCAGCAGGAGCGATGATCCAAGAAATTAGTTAAAAATGTTGTGAGATGGATCGAGGCCTTGTGGAGACTTACATTCTTGCCAGCTACTGTATTCACTGGGAAGCACTAAATCCGTTCATGAAGCGCTAAATCTGAGGCTGGTCAAAGGTACACCATGGGACGAGGTCACGCCTTGTTAGGCAGCCAGTGTGGACGAGGCAAAACGCATCACACAGTGTGTGAGTAGAGAAAGTTGTGTACCATTTAGAATATTTGGTCAAGAGTTACATGTTCTGTGACCTGTCTTATGCAGATATGATACACCTGCATGTTAGTGATGCACACCAGGTAGCTAGATGATGTGGCACGTGTTCTCACCTAGTTTTTCTCACCTAGTGATACTTAATCATTTGCAACTCTTTCTCCTAACACACAAGAACATAACACCTGATAAGTGTTAAATAAGACCTGGCTGGTGAAAGGAGGACCTATCAGGTGTCGGACGGACCTGATAATTCAGGTGTGGGAAGGACCTATCAGATGTGAGAAGGACCTATCAGGTGTGGGAAGGACCTATTAGGTGTGAGAAGGACCTATCAGGTGTGGAAAGGACCTAGCAGGTGTGGGGAAGTAATAGACAGGTATGAAGCGAGAAGTATAAGTTGCAGAGAGGTGGCAGGTGTGGAGTGGGGTGAGGTGAGGGACCTACTCAGGTGTCTCGACACGTACCATTTTACCATTGTGTGGCGGGGGAAAAGGTCGAAGTAAAAGGCCAAGTGTCAGGATGAATCACTCGTGGCTAGAGTAAGAAAAACAACATGAACAACCTTAAAGCCAGGAGAATGTTACTTCGCCTGAGTGTGTGTGTGTGTGTGTGTGTGTGTGTGTGTGTGTGTGTGTGTGTGTGTGTGTGTGTGTGTACTCACTTAATCGTGGTTGCAGGGGTCGATACTCAGCTCCTGCCCCCTCCTCTTCACTGATCGCTACTAGGGCATCTCTCTCTCTCTCTCTGCTTCCCGAGCTTTATCATACCTCGTCTTAAAACTATATGTTTCCTGCCTCCACTACATTACTTGCTAGGCTATCCCACTTCCTGAAGACTTTGTGACTGAAGAAGTACTTCCTAACATCCCTGTAACTCTTCTGAGTCTTCAGCTTCCAATTGTGACCCCTTGTTTCTGTGTCCCCTCTCTGGAACATCCTGTCTCTGTCCACCTTGTCTATTCCACGCAGTATTTTGTATGTTGTTATCATGTCTCCCCTGACCCTCCTGTCCTCCAGTGTCGTCAGTCTGATTTCCCTCAACCCTTCTTCGTAGGACATTCCCCTGAGTGTTTGACAGACAGATACAGATAGATGGATAGATAGATAAACGTTGATGTAGTGCTGGTATCTGCGTCAGTGCGTGGTGGTGTCTCTTGAGTGTGGCTTTGGTGTTGTTAATGTATGCTTGAGTGTGTCACAGTAGTAGTCTGCCTGAGAGTATGGTGGTGGTGTCTGCCTGAGAGTACGGTGGTGGTGTCTGCCTGAGAGCATGGTGGTGGTGTCTGCCTGAGAGTACGGTGGCGGTGTTTGCCCGAGTGTGTGGTGTAGCAGTCTTACCAAATATAGATGTGGTACAAGCTTTAGAATACCCTAAAATGCTCTGAATGTCTTGAAACGACAGGTTTGTGTCGCTGCCACGACCTCGCTCTGTAAATGGCTGGAGTGGTTGGCAAGGCGCCCGCGCGTTCAAATAAATAATGCGAGCATATATTTAACTGTATTGAATAAAACCTGGGAGACGGGAGGCTGCATCTTGACAGGATAATGGCGCCGTCCCTTGTGGGGGTTGCGAGGCGGCCCTTGCTAACTCCCAGCCTCGTCTCACTACCGCTTTCAATTACTGTATTTACGAGATGGGGTAAGGAGAGGCGAGGAAGTACCACAGTTGGCTGGAGCAGTGGCTAATGTTCGTGTTGTGGTGTATGTTTTGTGGCAGTATGGGTCGGTAACTGGGGCGGCTGGAGAGAGTGGGAGGGATATGGGGAGGCAGGGAGGTACGAGAAGGGAGTATAACTGGAGAATGCCTCATCGGGTCAGTTTTAAACTTTTTAGGGTTGTATGTTTTCATGAAAGGAAGGTTGTCGTTGTTAAAGGCGTGCATCAGTCTTAATTTTCAAATTTTATTAAATAAATTGAGATACTGATTAGCATTACGGGGTTAGTGTTTGTAAGAAGAGGAAAGGTAGGAGTGGGATAGGCAGAGGTAGACAGGTTAAAAGGTAAGAAAGGATAGAATGACAACTCTTGAAAAGAGGAAACAGGCGAGTCTCCAAACAAAACAAATGGAGGACGATGCAAAGGAGAAAGAAATAGGTTGATGAATATAAGTGAGGAGGAGAGGCAGAAGAGGAGCTTGAGGAATGTGAGAGGTCGAGGTTAAAGATGGTGTGTTTGAACGAGTACCGAAGCTGTGGTTTGAATTCTGAGATGTGCTATGGCATATCCCGTCACCCTGCCCAAACTACCTGAAATCTACCTGGAGTGTATTCCGAAATCAATGCCCCCTCGGTCCGTTCCCAGACCAGGACTCCTGGTAGATGAGGTGATCAACCAGTCTGTTGGTGCTAGCCGTACGAATATCACAGTATGCACGACAGCCCAATTTAAAGAACTTATCTTGTCAAGTTCCGTCTTGACGACAGCCTGTTGGTAATTCCCCTTATGTATGACAGCAGGCTTTTGAAAACTCTTGCCCCTCTTACACTTACTGCGTTATCTCTTAGTGCATTCATGGCAACCCTGATTTTCATTGAGGGTATTTTGCATAGTACGCCGAGCCTTTTGCATTCGTAGTGAGTGATTCTGTGTGTATAGATTTAGGACCAATCCCTCTAGGAAATTCCAGGTGTAGATTATAAAAAAAAAAAATTTTCCTGCGTTCTAGGGAGTACAAGTCGAGGGACTTCAGAATTTATACGTACACTGAAGGTGCAGTATCGCTTGCCTTCAAAGGATCTTTCAATAAACAGAAACATTCCGGCCTAGAGAGGACAAGTGACTTTGAGAAGACCATCACTGACTTGGTATCTCTCGTCTCAAAGGTCCCCGTTATCCATCCTAACATTTTTCCGTGCAGCTGTGATAACTGAAGGATACTGGAAGGATGTTTCGGGGATTAATGCCACTGCTGCCCGTTCCCAGACCAGACCTAGGGGGATCAAGGCCTGATTAGTCAGGCTGTTATTGCTGGCCACACGCATCTGAGGAACTTGTACAGTTCTCTCTTGAAGTCCGCTAGAGGTTTGTTGGTAATTGCCCTTATGCATGGAGGGAGGGAGATCTCTTACTCTCAACTTCTTTCTTAGTGAATTCTTCACGTCCCTGCATTTTAGTGGAGGTATTTGACACTGTCTACTATCTTGTCATACAGTCATTTCAGTGTTTAGGTTTTGAACCAGACCAAGATTTTCCAGGTGCAAATTATTTCTCGCCTACGTTCCAAGGGATACAATTAGAGAATTCAAGCACTTCCCAGTGGTTCAGATGTCTGATAGAATGTAAACGAACAGCGATGGTTCTCTGTACATTGTACAGCTCAATCTCGCCTGCCTTGAAGGTGACTGTCAGTATACAGCAGTATTCCAGCTTATAGAGAAAAAGCGACATGTCTTGAAAATTCTAGTTATCCACCTCTCATTTTCCTTGCAGCAGCAGTGATAACATTGTGATCCTTAAATGTGAGATCTTCTGATACCATTACTAAGTCTCGCAAATAGGATTTTCACCTGTTTTTCATCTGAGTTTGTCCTGTACTTCTTTAGTCTTCATTTCATAAATTCTTCCATAGCGGAGCAATTCAACCTTTTTCTCGTTGAACTTCATATTGTCTGAAAGACTTGATTTATATGTGCCTGAAGATTCGCTATGTCT